>NW_026730000.1:0-27074 GCF_030272615.1 Cryptomeria japonica | reverse complement strand
AGTATACATAGCGTTCACCAAAATTTTAAATACAAAATACTACTCCCCCTTTGTCAACAATGACAAAGTACTGTAGAATAACCCCTGTTTCTCATTATCATTAATATAATAAATGTTTATGACAATAATGAGTGAAACCTATCAAAAATCGATTTAAAATCTTGCATAAAAGTCTTCATGGATAAAGACCATGATTCAAGTAATGAGGTAGCCACCTCACTTTCTGTTTGCATCTGGGATACCTGTTCTTCCATGACATCAATTGTGCTCATTGCTTGAGTTACCGTTAAGGCATCCAGAGTGAGATATCATTTCTGAAGTATTTGCAGTTTGGGTAGTAGAACCAGTTGAATTTCCTACAAATCTCTGGTCCGGTTGCTTATCTCTAACTCTATTCTAGTAGACTGGAGCTGAAACCAGTGAACAATTTGCCCATATGTAGTGAAGGGATCATAGGGCATCTTAAAGGTGCTTATAAATGCTTGCAAATCAAATTGTAGTTTTTCTGTCTATGCAAGCACATCATCACAGAATAGATGGGGTTGGCTTATCTTACTGAGCAACAATTTTCCCTCATCCATAGCATCTCTTATGTCCTTCTATTCTTTTTGAAGTTCAAACTGGAGCTCGTTCTGTTTCTTCACTAGGGTAGTGTTTAGTGCCTTTTGATGCTTTTTCTATGCATTAGCTTCAACAACCTCTTCCAGGCATTGTACCTGGTCCTTCACAACCATACATAGAATTTTTAGTTGGGCCAGAGAGGAATTGGTACTGGGGAGGTTAGTACCAGGAATCAAACTGGTAAGAGTTTCAACCATAGTTTGAATAACATATTTCTCCTTTTTCCTCCTTAATGCCTCCAATCGCTCTTGTGCAAGCTTAATGCTTTGGAGCAGTTCCGATTCGTTTGCAAATTGGAGGTCAATAGGACTGATAATGTCAGCTGGTTTGGCTTGACTACTGGTTGCCTTTGGTGTCTCCACATGTGTGCTCTTTGCCGCTTCCTTCTTCTCTTTGACTCTTTGCTTTTCCTCTTCTGCCTTCTTTTTCTCCTCTGCTTCTTTCTTTTTCTTCTCTTCTTCCTTCTTTCTATCTTCTTCTTTTCGCTTCTCTTCTTCTTTCTTCTTCTCCTCTTCCTATTTCTTCTTCTACTCTTCCTGTTTCCTCTTCTCCTCTTCCTGTTTCTTCTCCTCTTCCTCTTCATCTTGTCAGCCTTTTCTTTGTCCTGTTTCATCTTCTCTTCCTTTTCTTTATCCCATTTTTCCTTGTCCACTCTCTCTTTATCAGCCTTTTCCTTTGTTGCATCTGGAGTGACATCTTCACCATCCAAAGAATCAATGTTAATAGTGTCCATCTGTTCAGTAACCAGTTCTCCTTCACTGTCATATACCTCATCTGGTTTTCTGGTTTCTGGTTCTTGTTCAACCTTCTTGTTAGCTTCAGACACTTGGTGCAACCTCAGGGCATCTTTCACATGGGAGTGTGTATCTTTCACCACTTCAAAAACTTTGCCTTGCAGTAACAAGAGTCTTCTTCTTCTCATAAAGAAGAGGCCTTTGTATTTATCCATAACTTCATAGAGCTCTGAATTTGACACATCAGGAAAATATTGTGCAAAGATTTCCTCTCTTATTTCCTGTTCCTTTTCTATGGCAATGTGCCATTTGTTATCTAAAGAATTGTATAAAGAATCCGGTGTCACATATCTAATTTCTGATGGTGACCGGTCATTAATACATAGATATTGAATAACTTCTTGTTCGACTTCCTCCTTTTCATTGTCATTAAAATCATCAAAATGATCTATTAAATCACTTAGCACTTTTCTCCTAATATTCTTGATAGTCCTTTGACAATGTGTCAATGGTTTGTAAGAGGAAATGTCTATATTTACCGGTGCTGACGATGCCAGTTCATTGCTGGTTGTCTTTGCTTTCTTCCTTGTTTGCCTAGTCTTTTTAGGCTACACTTCAGGTTTTGTATCCTCAGAATTTGGAGAGTTTCTCTTAGTTTTCCGCTTTCTTTCAAAAAACTTGGCGGGTGCAACTTCCGGTTTCTTCTTGGCCAGTGACCGCTTGGTCACTTTAGGATTGCAGAGGTAATCGGTGCCAATACTGATGGCACTGCCTTTCTCTTCTTCACTAAAGGTTCTTCAACCAGTGTTACCATTTCCAAGTAGGTGCTGTTGATGGGTGTTTTGACGCACCCACCAACAGTCAGGTAGTTTATGCAAACACTCACCACCTCTCCTGAAAAGTAACGGGTTTGAAAGAACTCACTACCCCAAGGTCTCTGTAGTCGGGTCTCAACAGTGATGGATAACTCAATGGTTGATGTGGTTATACCTGTAAAGGGGCCTACTGGTTAGAACTAAATCTCATTGGTTTACGAACAATGGTACTTCCTTTTTTTTGTATTTTATGATTTAAGACTCTCTGGGGAAATAAAATGCGAAGCGTAAGGGAAACAAGAAAATAACAATGAAAATCAATACAATGATAACTCAATAAAATATTCAATTAGTTCCCTGCAATTTGAGCAATTATCAAATATTATCCAAGTTAGCATTCAACAATGGACTTCCATAAAACCTGCAAAATCATCAATTTCACAAATCTGTGGACATAGAATCATCAACAATATGGCCTATCACAGTAATTCCCATACACCACTGACATGTGCAATATGGTTCATATCATAATAGACAAGAAGATTACCACGTTGCTAACTCAAAACAATAGATGTTACCAATTACACAGAACAATTTAGTAGAATAGAGATGTAAATTAGGCAATTTACAAGCTACTTTTCATATTAATCTCCATGAATGCATATCAAAAATAACTCAAACTTCTTAACAATCTGCAAAAATCTCTAAAATCTCTAAGTGGAACACAAATCATCAATTTGGGGACCCTTACAAATGAATTCAACTTCTCAATTTATAGAAGTTTTTCACCCTATTATTTAGGAAATATTCCTACCATAAATTAGGAACTAAAAATTAGGAGTCATAGTTAACTTGCAAGTTTCTACTTGGACACTCCACTTAACAACTACGAACTAGACGCTGCATGAGCACTACGAAGACCATGCTGGGTGAGCCATGTTTTCGTAATCATGCAAGATTTTCAAAATTGGAACTTTGAGTAAGAAGAGCAGTTTCAAAATTTAAAAAAAAAAACTTTGCTATCTTTGGCAATTGTGTGCCTAGCTTTTTTTTAATTTCTTGATAAATGCCTTATAATTTTCAATTATGCATGCAACTAATTGAATTGGCGGATTAGCTACATGTTTAATTCTAAATTTATACTTCTTCAAAGTCTCCCCTGCATGTACTCCTTGTTCCTCTAATTCCTTTACCATATCTGCCACCTCCTGACATTGAGTAATCATGTGTGTGTATCTATCCATAAGGGCAGCATCAAACTAGGCAGCAGGTCCTAAGTTTTGTGCCTCATATGCATCCCATTGATTCAAAACTTGCTGCTGATCTATTATTCCAGTATCAACCATTCCGAGGCCAAAAGGCCCTAGTATATTCGTTACAAAATCTTCATATGACAAAATCTCTCTGAGAAGAGGGTCCCGAATATTAGTCATCTCCTTGACATATTGCTGATACATCTCTACCTTCATCTCCAAAATGTATATATAGGACTGTAAATTCTCACAACTATCTCCTCCTAAGAGGTCTTCTTTTATTATTAGCTCCTCTCCTAACTGTAGTATCTTTTTCAATATTCGGAGCTGTTTATTAAAGGTGTTTTCCTTCCATTCCCAGTGTGTGGAACAGGTTGCCAAATCTCCACCTGCCTGTACTGCTTTACGGTATATTTCCATCATGTCCCATAGAAACAACCTAATTTTGGTTGCGTTCATTTGAGTCCAAGACTTAGCGGCCGTAGCTACTCGTCTCACCTCTAATAGTGCCTTTACATCTCCTTCTGGCAAGGATGAGGTCGAAGGCAGGTCATTTGTCCTATAGGAGTCCAAAGGTTTGCACATTTCTACCAAGAGATGTTTATATTGCCCAAGTTGTGTTTTAAGTTCTACATTTGAACTATGTTCCTTTTCCACGTGCCCTCTGACAACACTTGTGGCTAGCTCCAAGGTATCTAACTCTCCCTACTTGGTCTACTTACCTAGGTTTACCTGTGATACTTGGTATTTGGGAGAGGCTTGTCATTCGACCTGCGATGGAACCGCCACATCTACAATCACTTCACCGGAACTAGTTTTCGACAGGTGGTGAACCATCTTCAACTTCTTAATCTTTGGTGGTTCCTTAGTGATTGCTTGTTGTAGAGTAACCTTGAGAAGCTCTCCTTTTCTCTTTTTCTTCTCAAAGGTAAACTCTAACCATTCTGGTATATCTTCAACTTTATCATCTTGATGTGATACAATCTCAGCAGTTATAACATGCACCTCTGCCTGCTCCTCTGCTTCAGCTCCCATTTGGCCAGGAACCTAGAATGATGAAATTTGGTGGGCTAAGTTAGCTTGGAGAGCTTGTTGTTTGTGTAACTCTCCTAGCCTACCACTAACTTCCTCGTTGAATGCCATTTCTTCATTCCCTAGGTCCATCTCTGTTTGTCCAACTTCTATATCCTTAAGCAAGTCTTGTTGTTCTTGAGGAGTTAGAATCAATCTTTCATTCAGGATATCCTCTGCTTCACCTCCTTCTTCCTGACTACCTAGAGGCTATTGTTGGTCGAGATTCTCTTATTCCTGGTAAGAGTTAGACTTGATGTTTCTAATTTTCACTTTTTCAGTAGTGGATGTAAAAGCTTACACTCTCGGCTACCCTGTGGATACACTAACAAATGGTGGTGTGGGAGCAGCGGTGCTTGAAGGACTCATTGTACCTGTGGAGGCTCACTGAGCAGGCACCTCCTTGGTGGCTTCTAGGTTCTCTTGTCCTTCAGTATCTTCTCCTCCAGTGTGGCCTATAGCAGTCCTTGGTGGGAGAACTCTAGCAAGTGGAACGATGCCTAGCCCATCAGTCACCCCTAGGTCTGGAGCCTTCTTTAGTAGTTTAGACTCCTTCATCTTTTCTTGGAGTATCTTTAGCAAGTCCTCAGTGCTTTCCTGAGGCTTGTCCTCCTCACCTAGGTCAATAGAGGTATTCTATCTTGAAGTTGACCTCATTTTTCGAGCATACTCTTTATGGCCTCTTGACTGTGGCACCCTTGAGGTGGATTCTTTTTGTTTTGTTTTTGATGCACTGGGTCTGATCCTCTGGCTTAACCATTGCTTAGTCATATTGATGACTACTTGGGAGACCTTCTCCATATCTGTTTCTTCACTCGCAGACCATTTCACTGGGGAGAGGGGCCTCTTGTCTATTCCTGTTTCTTTATAAATTGGATCGAGTAACTCTCCATCATCCCTCAGGTCTTTAGGGAGGTTAGTCTTGATACCAAAGTCTTTAACCTGCGACATGGACAACTTGTTATAATTCTTCTCCCTAACTTCAAAGTTGTCCTGCAAGTTGGCCCAGAATTCTTCCAAGCTGGGTCTATGCCCCTCATATGCCTTAGGCATAGCTTGCTTAAGTTTCCCGTAGGGATCATAAAATTCCCTAATATGATTATATTCTTTCAGGTTCAAATCCTGAAGCTCTTGCTTGGCCAATTTCGCCACTTTTATTTTAGAATAGGCAAAGTACCCAATGGACACCGAGAAGTCAATACTTGTTTTATGTTTAGAAGATTGCAGTGATTAGAGACCAAGAAGTTGTCTTACATACTCAAGCAGGATTACCGTATCATTGCAATAACGAGGTAGTAGCATTGGATTTCTTGTGAATCCACTAACTCTAATATAAGTGGAACGTGGGTTTTGGATGAACCAACATGCCCACTCTCGGATAATAGCCATGGCTTCTGGGATTATCCAATATCCTGCATCTCCAGTCAACTTAATGATTATAGGGAAGATGAAGGCATCATTAACCCTCTTAAAGTGTGTCTTTGCATTT
This sequence comes from Cryptomeria japonica, assembly GCF_030272615.1. Lineage (NCBI taxonomy): Eukaryota > Viridiplantae > Streptophyta > Pinopsida > Cupressales > Cupressaceae > Cryptomeria > Cryptomeria japonica. Next base: position 21,091 of record NW_026730000.1, on the reverse strand, counting down.
TTTAGAGTGAGCTGGGAATAATATTCCCATATCTTCTTTTGTCCCTCCTTCTCTCCTAGCTGCCCCTCTACCTGCAGGCCTAGAAACTTTCCAGCTCTGGCAGCTACCCAAATGACATAGGACGTGAAAAAGAACTTTTGGGTGTGCTGCACCTCCTTCATCTATTTACAAATGTTGTCGGAAAGAATTTGCGGCCAATCAAAGTATTGCTTTCCTATCAATATGGTACTCATAAATTGGAACATCCAAGGGTGGAAATGCTTGTAGTCAGGCTTGTCAAAGGCCCTGCTGAGCATGATAATTAAGTCCCTCTGAGGCTCTTTGAAGTTTTCCCTCAGGATCTTAGTAGCCTTAAGCCCTGTTTTCCTCTCCTCTTCCAACCAGTTGGTATTCATGTGTCTTTTGCTAGCTGACACCTTCTCGTTCCATGTTTTCAAGGCCTCTTCTTCTTTTAATAAAAATGCCTCTTCCCTAGTTGGGATTCCAAAGATGAACCCTAGCATATCTGGTGACAAGTTGATAATAGTCCTTCCATGTGCATCCATACACTTTCTTGTCTCTGGATTGTAGAATGGAGCAATGGTCATTACAAACTCAAATGCTTGAAGGGACTGTGGGAATATAGTAGCTTCCACAAGACCCAACCTTTTTATTCTTCGGTGGAGAGAATCTAGGTTAGGTTTATCTAATTGGGTTGCAATATCCCCAATCTCTATGTCTCCCACTTCGGTGTCCATGACCCATCTAATTTGATCGTCCAGCTTTGAAACATGGACCTATCCCTGATATTGGTACTTCATGGTGGCTGGAAGTCTGTCAAATTCTTTACCTCTCTTGTTGGTGGATGAGTCCATTTAATCACTATAACTTGTAGGCAAAACACAAATCTTAGTCCCCAATATTAAACGTAATTCTTTATCCACTTTGAGACTTCGGCGTCCCGGGGTCTCAGGGTAAGCAAAAAAGAAAAAGGGCTCGGAACTCCGGGGTTCCGGGATCCAGATTTGGGATGACCCGAAACTCCGGGGTTTCAGGGTGGGATGGAAGGCAAAACCCGGAACTCTGGGGATCCAGGGTTCTGGGGTGGATTGGAACATGAAACCTGGAACTCTAGGGATCTGGGGTTCCAGGGTGGAAAGCTAGGGCAGGCGCTTAAATCAACAAAAACAAAAAGAACAAAAAGAACAAAAAACACAAAAAGACATCTAATCTAGAAAAACACAAGGAGAGAAAACAAATTCACCAACCTAGTGAATCGAAAAAACAAATGGACGCCAAGAAAAAGAGCTCGGGAGTTTGGAGGTTCGCGACTTGGAGCTGTGGAGGAGAAACTTTGAATGCACAAAATGAACTAAAAATGTTCATTATCTCCTATATATAGCCTCCCAAAACCCTTCTGTATGAAAACCATAAACATAACCTTGGGACTTTGGGGTTCCAGGGTGGAACGAAGGAAAAACAAAGCCACCTCGAGACTTTGAAACTCCGGAGTTCTGAGGTTGAAAGACCCAGGACCTCGGGACTTCGGAACTCCAGAGTTCTGAGGTCGGAACAACACAGAACCTTGGGACTCCGGGATTCTGGAGTTCCGAGGTGAAACCAAAATGAACCTCGGGACTCCGGGACTCCGGAGTTCTGAGGTAAAAATAAAAAGGGACCTCGGGACTCTGGGATTCCGGAGTTCCGAGGTCGACACCAAAAAGAGAAGAAAGAAACTAAAAAAAAGGGGGGCCATATTTTGACTCAAGGAAACCAAAATGGGGAAATAGATATGCTAGGCATAACAAATGGTGACTATCTAGGAAAAATGACTATAGGCAATTTAGAATTTCAGAATCTCTGGTTAACCCGATACGTAAGGCTATTATCACTCAAAAGGATGTATAAGAATTTTAAGATGAATAAGTGATTTGAACAAACAACCAAGATGAGAAATAAACATGATCAACTCTTAAGTGTGTGCGTATGATTTATTACTCCATCATTTCAATAATGTAGATAGGCAGAGAAAACTAGGCGCAAGTTACATAGGTGAAGTCTTTAATCATGTTTCATGGAAGGTTATCCTGGGCATAGCTCTGCTGCCAGCCAAGCGTCTATAGCCCTGACAGAGATACCTTTGGCCTCCATCAAGCAGTGCTCCACTGCTAGCCAGGCGTCTATAGCCCCGGTGGAGGTTACTTGAAACACCCATTTGAGTTGCTTAAGAAGATCATTTATCTTATTATTATTATTTTATTTTTTTTCCCTCTTTTTTTTATAGAGATTTATAGGATAAACAGAATGACTTCTTTCTTCAATAATCTCTCAAGCAACTTCCAAACATTGAAGTTTGATGACTGGGTTGGAAGCCACTGTGGATAACATGAAATGCCTTGACTTCGGATTTTTCACTTGAGACCAAGTTTATCTATTATCTCACAAAACCTTTCTGATGTATCTTAATGTGACGTTAGTGCTGAGTTTATCAAGCTAGCCTTTTCCAAATTGAAAGTCAAAAACTCATATCATAATTAAACAATTATACACCACTTTGAATGAGTATAGACAAAGGTTTCAAACTCAATCAAATGACAATGAAAATATAAATAGCAAAGAGTCAAAGTCTCTCAGAATTTGGCAAGATGTTATACAAAGGATACCTACTTCCCTTCAGAATCTTCAAGAACAAAACATATACCCCGACTCAACAAACAAAAGAACAAACAAGCAAGGAAAACAAAAACAAAAGGGAAAATACACAACAAGGCCCAACGAAGCACAACCAGAAAGAAAAACAACTAACTACTATATACAACAGGTCAAGCTTTATTAAGGATTTAATCAAAGTAGTGCTTGAGGAACTAACCATTGACAGGCAATGGTACCAGTTCTCCAGTCAATGAACTCAACCTAAAAGTGTTCTCGCCTAGAATTTCAGCTATTTGGTAAGGACCTAACCACAACCTTTCAAACTTGTGATGATCACCTTTCTTTTCCTTGGCCTTGTCCCATAATAAGACTACGTCAGAGATCCGAAAAGCTTTCACCTTGGCTCTTTTATCAAACCATCACTTAACAACAACTTGGTGCTTGGCAAAGTGTTGTAGTGTATTAATTATTTTTTCATCAAGTCTTAACAAGTTTAAGAGGTGAACCTCTACTTGATCCTCAATATCAAGTTCTTTCATTAATTGGAGGACCGGTATTTGCAAGTTAATTGGGAAAATAGGGGTTTGGCCATAAATGAGGTAGTATGGAGAAGTTCCCAGGGTGGCTTTTATTCTGGTTCGATTAGCCCACATGGCATATCTCAATTGATTATGCCAATCCCTAGGGTTTTTCTCAAGTAGCTTCTTGATGACATCTAGGATGTTCTTGTTCATGGATTCAGCTACCCCATTACCTTGTGGGTAATAGTTGGATGAAAATTTCAATATCACTTTATATTGGCATGACCATTGCATCAACTGTACGGAAGTAAAAGCAAGACCATTATCACATACCAGAGCGAACGGAATACCAAACTTGGTGATGATATGCTCTTCAATGAATTTCAGGACTACCTCAGCAGTAGCATTGCGGCAGGCTATGGCTTCCGTCCAACGGGTAAAATAATCTATTCCTATAAGAATAAACTTATGACCTGCAGATGAATTAGGGTTAATAAATCCTACAAAATCCAATGCCCATTGAGCAAAATGTCTTACCTCAAACACTGGTTGGAGAGGCATAGCAGGATTTCTTTCTTTGGAGGCTACAGTTTGACACGTATGGTAATGTCGGACATGTTCATGAGTATCCTTAAATATGCTAGGCCAATAATATCCAGCCTTCAAAATTTGATGTGCAGTGGCATCAGCTGACCCATGACCTATACCATATTTCTTGTGAAATTCCTCAATCATATTATGAGCTTCTTGATGATCAAGACATCGAAGGTAAATACCCTCGTAATTTTTTCTGTAGAGTGCTGAATCCTTGATCATATAATTAGCACTCTTGAGCCTTAATGCTCATCTTTGCGTAGTTGTCAATCCCTTAAGACACCTATTATTTAATAATACAAATACCGAATCTATGTACCAAGGGTCCTGAGTAAATGACTTCAATGTATATTGTTGGCACTAGATTTGAGGGATGTTAGTCGCCATGGCTTGAGATAATCCTTGGCCTTAGACTAATTTCATTGGATGCATCTCTAAGTCAAATTCTTGTAATATTGCCATCCATTTCCCTCGTCATTCTCCAAGTTTAGACTGCATGAGTAGTGAGTTTACTGCTTGGTCAAGAATGATCGCATAAATTTTACTCCTCAGGATGTAATGTCTAAACTTCTTGATCGCTCTTACTAATGCAAAGGCCTATTTTTCAAGAGTAGAATATCTAACCTCAGTGTTTTTGAAAGGAGAACTCATAAATGCAATAGGCTTCTCATCTCCTGCTTGCCTCTACGTCAAAACAGCTGCTCCTGAGTGTAGCGAAGAAAAAGAATATATGTAAAACGATAATGTGTAATCTGGGCTAGTTAGTACAGGGGCTTCAGCGATGGATTTATTGATCTGGGCAAAAGCCTCTTTTGCTTCAGTTGTCCACTCGACCTTAGCATCCTTCTTCATCATTTCATTCAAAGGCTTGACTATCTCCGCAAACCCAGTAATGAATTTTATCACAAAATTGATCTTTCCGAAGAAAAATCTCATCTCTTTTTTACTACCGGGCATTTGTATTTTTAATAATGCTTCTACTCAATCTAGGTCTATAGAGATCCCCCTCTCAGAAATTATGTGGCCAAGTAACTTTCCTTCAGCCACTCCAAACACACATTTCTTGGGATTAAGGGAAATCCCATATCTCCTACACCTCTCTAATACCTTTATGAGGTGGTCTGGGTGATCTTCCCTGATCTTAGAAAATATCGTTAAATCATCCATATAAATAATAATGCATTTTCCAATCAGTTCTTTGAATGTTGTGTCCATCACTCGATGGAAGGTTGCCCTAGCATTAATTAATCCAAATGGCATTCTTTTATACGCATACGTTCCCCACTTTGTTGTAAATGTCGTCTTCATACGATCTTCATAATTTACCAGCACCTGGTTATATCCTGAATAACCGTCTAAAAACGACATCATTTGTGAACCATTCAGAATTTGTAATACTTCATCCAAAGAAGGGAGTGGGTAATTGTCTTTCTCAGAAGCTTTGTTGAGATTGCGAAAATCCACGCGAAGCTGTATTTCTCCATTCTTTTTCGGTACCGGTACCAAATTAGCAACCCAAGTAGAATGTCGAACTGGAAAAATTATCTTAGTGGAAAGTAACATTTGCACTTCCTTAAAGATCAAAGGTTCTATCAGTGCATTGACCAGATGTTGTTTCTGCCTGAAGGGTATTATGTTTGGCTTTAGGGGAATCACATGGGTGATAATTGTTGTATCGAATGTCTTTAAATCTTCATACCCCCATGCTATTACATTGATGAATTCTTTCAAGATCTATATCAGCTTTTCTCTTTTGCCTTGAGTGCAAATCTTCCCAATATAAATAATTTTATCTTGTCCTTCAGGACCAATATTATGAGGCTTGTATTTCCTAGCATCCGAGTCGGTTGTTAATCTCTCTTTTACTTTTGGGTCTGAATCGAAAAGTCTCTCCAAGGTGACCATCCCTTTAGGAATAACATTGGTTGGCAAATCCAAAATATCCACTTTACCTTCGTTATTGAAATCATCCGATTTATCTTCCTCATCAATAATTTGATCTTCAAAAGCCCCCGAATTGATGAGAAAAGTTAAGATATGGGCATCGTCTAGGAAAACTTGGAAATGTTTGATATTATCAGGCACCGTAGGTGTAGAGATTAATTCCACCGAAAACTTCTTTAAAGGGGATTGGCTTACTGGTTCTAATGTACTAGCAGCTACAACCAACGCATCGGGTATTCCATTTACTTTCCTAGGTACCAGTTGAATGTCAAAAGCCTCAAAATTTTTAATCAAATCCCACACTCTATTCTGATATGCCGCTAATCTCTTGTTATGGAATGCGTACTGGTTTCGCACTTGTTTAAACACTAACTCTAAATCTCCTTGCACCTTTAAACACTTTGCTCCTTTCTTATGAGCAAAAAGTAATCCTCTAATTAAAGCTTCATACTCCATTATGTTATTAGTACAAGGGAATTGAATTTGATAAGAAGCGAAAAGGGTTTTCCCTTTTGGTTTGGTTAACTCTATGCCTGCTTCGCTACCTTGTTTAGATCTTGACCCATCAAACTTTAAAAACCATATTTCATCTTTTGGTTTCTTCGTATTTTTCACCTTTGGGTCAATGCCGAGGTCAGATCTCAGAGAGGATTGTTGCTTCTCAAGCTCAAGACTTTGTGACAATTGAGTTTGTTCAATCCCTGGTTGTATAAGCAATTTGGATTGTGTTTCTTCCTTCTTAAGCTCTAGAGGAACATCTCCCTCTTCCTTTCTAACAACCTTAACCACAAGAACCTCGTGGTTGTATTCTTTAGGTACGATAATCTTGTCTACGGGCTTGATTGTCTGAGACTCTAATTCGACACCTTGAAATTCCCTCGTATTGTTGGTATGATCATCCTCTTCGAAGGGAACCAGATTCATCAACTTTGTGATCTCATTCTGACATGGGATACATGAAACTTCTGAGTGTTTCTCATGGTGTATCTGACACCACTTCGGTAGCAGCAACTCTTGTATCTTCATAGTATTTCCTAATAAGCACATTCCTTGTTGTACTGCTGTAACGAACTCTTTTACCTGCCCTCTATATGCAGTCTTGTTGGCTTGAGATGGTTGAAGAGGGGTTGGTGCAAAAAAAGTCAGAATCTCATTGACTCTGTAAACCCCTGGGCTTACCTCAACAAATGTCACTTCATTAAGAGCACCATAATCCGTGACCAATTTCTTCAATTTAGGCTCACTATCAATTCGGATCTGGTTGCTCACCCCTTTCCAAGGAAGCCATAAATACGTAAAACAAGTTGAGAAATATCCTCCCAATGTCTTGGACCAATCTCTACTAAGAATCATCCCATATACTTTTGGAATATCCACCACTTGAATGTCAATATAACAAGATATTCGAGGATCAGCACCTAACTAGATATATACATCTTTCAATTCTCCAATGACATTAACCTCTGTTTTGTCTAATTGTACTACCTTACTATTTGCATGTACTGGTTGAAGTCCAAGTTGTTGGCATATAGAGTGAGGCATCACGTTTCCTGAAGCTCCTAAGTCCACCAAACAGTTATGTAAATTCTTGCCACATATCTTCAAACTTAGTAAAAATAGTGGATTTTCTATTGCATCATTAATAACGTTAGCATTAACTTCATTAAAATCTGCCATCTTAACCTCATTACTCTATGATTCTAACATCTCCAACTTCCTAAGGAGAGCCTTCTTCTGTTCGGGGCAATATCTCAATACTTCCATTAAGGACATAGTAGTGGCAGTCCTTTCCATCTCTTTAGTAACATCAAATGATCCTTTCAGAACATAATCTTGCCCCTAAACTTGCTTAGGGTGTGTTCCTTGGAAAGCTTGAGGTGGATGAGGATTGTTGCTCGCATGAGTGTCTGGGGGTACAAACCCGCTCGTCGGGGGAGGTGGCTCTATTAACAGAGCCTTGCCTTGACTTCTAAGATTATAGTTATTTCTGGTCTTAAAGGCCTAAGCATCGTATACGCATGGTTCACCATTGGCTTTAGCTTGAAACTCTTTACATAGGAAAGTATCAACTAGCATGGCAGTATTAACCTTATCCGGTTCATCATTGGAACAATCTTTAGGCTGAGAGTCAGCTTGAGCAATTCTTGTGATTTTTTCGAATTGTGCACAATTAACCTCAAAGTGGGAAGCCGTATCATGCAACCTACACCAATTTGTTAGTAGATTCATATCAGCAAGGTTAACACTTTGTGTGTGGTTTGGGTTATCCCGTGCATCTGGGTGGTCATGGTTCACCCCACCATTATTAGGACCCATATTCCATTGCCTATTATAAGGTTTATTATTGTACCTTTGATTTTGGTTCTGGTTATTGTAGTTTCGCTGATTATTATATGATTAAGATTGATTATACCCTCCTGGTGGATTCATCTTTAGCTGACTCAAGTCTGAAGTAACCTGCGAGATCATTTTCTTCATGGCCTCTACTTCTGCAGATATATGGGATCCTTGATTCTCAGGTGCCGTAGTTGGAAGTTGGTTTGTCGAATGCATATTGTCAAATTATTGATTTCCAGCTTGCGGCTAACTAGCGTACTGTGTTTGAGTGGGAATGGTATTAGTACCATTTTGCCAAGTCGATGCTTGAGCTGCGAATTGTTGACTTGCTTGTGGTTGGGGTGCATAAATTGGCACGGGGTTCATCGTTGGGGAACCGACAGGTAGAGATGAGGGTATACTTGGGAGTTGATTGTAATTTCCTTGATTCACCCCTGTGGGTAGATTATATCCGATCCCTCCTGGGGTTTGATTCAACTCCTAGTTCATGCTAATTGCTAATGTGAAGACTTTCGCTAAGGTATCCCTTTGATCTTGAGGAACACTCTTTTTAATGAACATAGCAGTCCAAGGGTCAATAGCTCTCAGATATGAGTCGATGGCTACGTTAGGTGCTACCTAGTAAGGGGCTTACAACCTCTTGAATGCCCTGTGGAAGTTAGTATTAAAAGTCATTAATGGCTCATTTGGTAATTTCTTAAGAGAAGAAAGCTGATGGTATAATTATCTGGGGTCTACATACACTCGGAATTGATCAATGAAGGCCTTCTCCAAAAGATCCCAACCTGTGATGGAGTTTGCAGGTAGGGTTAAGTACCAATTGTATTCATTCTCCCCAAGTGAATATGGGAAGAGTCTACATACTACATCTTGGTGTTCAATATGATTATGAACAACCGCATCTTTGAATGCTTCAATATGTTCATCAGCCGTTCGTCTGCCTAGATTGTAAAATTTGCTGCAAAATTTGTCAGGGTTTCTAGGTAGGCCATGTATACCCCCTGGTATGGTTCCTAGCGGTGTAGTGTCTTGGTTAAAGTAAGCCATCAAAGGTAATAATGGTGAATGTTGGGTTATGAAAGGTGCAGTGATAGGCTGAGGACTGGGGAATAGTTGGTCTCTTACATTGGGTATGGATGACTGTACTAGTGAGGATGTTGAGGGTTGTTTCTTAGCTTTGTCCTTCTTCCTCCTAGTGGAAGGTCCTAATTCAACTAAGTTAGATGGTGAAGAACCACTCCTCAAGACTCGGTGGAATCTCTTAGGAGAAAAAGATGATATACGATCCAGCTTAGTAACTCAATTACCTGGAAATACCAAATGCGGTTCACCTACAAGGGGTTTAGTCTATGCCCTCCTTCTAGTGCTAGTTTCTATTGATGGGTGTTTTGACGCACCCACCAATAGTCAAGTAGTTTATGCAAACACTCACCACCTCTCCTGAAAAGTAATGTGTTCGAAAGAACTCACAACCCCAAGGTCTTTGTAGTTGGGTCTCAACAGTGATGGATAACTCAATGGCTGATGTGGTTATACCTGTAAAGGGGCCTGCTGGTTAGAACTAAATCTCACTAGTTTACGAACAATGGTACTTCCTTTTTTTTTGTATTTTATGATTTAAGACTCTCTGGGGAAATAAAATGCGAAGCGTAAGGGAAACAAGAAAATAATAATGAAAATCAATACAATGACAACTCAATAAACTATTCAATTAGTTCCCTACAATTTTAGCAATTATCAAATATTATCCAAGTTAGCATTCAACAACGGACTTCCATAAAACCTGCAAAATCATCAATTTCACAAATCTGTTAACATAGAATCATCAACAATATGGCCTATCACACTAATTCCCATACACCACTGATGTGCGCAATATGGTTCATATCATAATAGACAAAAAGATTACCACATTGCTAACTCAAAATAATAGACATTACCAATTACAGAGAAAAATTTGGTAGAATATAGATGTAAATTAGGTAATCTACAAGCTACTTTTCATATTAATCTCCATGAATGTATAGCAAAAATAACTCAAACTTCTTAACAATCTGCAAAAATCTCTAAAATCTCTAAGTGGGCCACAAATCATCAATTTGGGGACCCTTACAAATGAATTCAACTTCTCAATTTATAGAAGTTTTTCACCCTATTATTTAGGACATAATCCTACCCTAAATTAAGAACTAAAAATTAGGAGTCGCAGTTAACTTGCAAGTTTCTACCTAGACACTCCACTTAACAACTAGGAACTGGACACTGCATGAGCACTACGAAGACCATGCTGGGTGAGCCATGTTTTCGTAATCATGCAGGATTTTCAAAATTGGAACTTTGAGTAAGAAGAGTAGTTTCAAAATAAAAAAAAAACATTTCTATCTTTAGCAATTGTGTGCCTAGCTTTTTTTTTTTATTTCTTGGTAAATGCCTTATAATTTTCAATTATGCATGCAACTGCTTGAACTGGCGGATTAGCTACATGCTTAATTCTAAATTTATACTTCTTCAAAGTCTCCTTTGCATGTACTCCTTGTTCCTCTAATTCCTTTACCATATCTACCACCTCCTGACACTGAGTAATTAGGTGTGTGTATCTATCCATAAGGGCAGCATCAAACTGGGTAGCAGGTCCTAAGTTTTGTGCCTCATATGCATCCCAGTGTGGCCTATAGCAGTCCTTGGTGGGAGAACTCTAGCAAGTGGAACGATGCCTAGCCCATCACTCACCCCTAGGTCTACAGCCTTCTTTAGTAGTTCAGACTCCTTCATCTTTTCTTGGAGTTTCTTTAGCAAGTCCTTAGTACTTTCCTGAGGCTTGTCCTCCTCACCTGGGTCAGTAGAGGTATTCTGTCTTGAAGCTGACCTCGTTTTTCGAGCATACTCTTTATGGCCTCTTGACTACGGCACCCCTGAGGTGGATTCTTTTTGTTTTGTTTTTGATGCACTAGGTCTGACCCTCTGGCTTAACCATTGCTCAGTACTATTGATGACTACTTGGGAGACCTTCTCCATATTTGTTTCTTCACTCGCAAACCATTTCACTAGGGAGAGGGGCCTCTTGTCTATTCCTGATTCTTTATAAATTGGATCGAGTAACTGTCCATAATCCCTTAGGTCTTTAGGGAGGATAGTCTCGATACCAAAGTCTTTAACCTGCAGCATGGACAACCTGTTATAATTCTTCTCCCTGACTTCAAAGTTGTCCTGCAAGTTGGCCCAGAAGTCTTCCAAGCTGGGCCTATGGCCCTCATATGCCTTAGGCATAGCTTGCTTAAGTTTCCCGTAGGGATCATAAAATTCCCTAATATGATTATATTCTTTCAGGTTCAAATCCTGAAGCTCTTGCTCGGCCAATTTCGCCACTTGTATTTTAGAACAGGCGAAGTACCCAATGGACATTGAGAAGTCAATACCTGTTTTATGTTTAGAAGATAGCAGTGATTGGAGACCAAGAAGTTGTCTTACATACTCAAGAAGGATTACCCTATCATTGCAATAACGAGGCAACAACATTGGATTTCCTGTGAATCCACTAACTCTGATTTAAGTGGAATGTGGGTTTTGGATGAACCAACACGCCCACTCCCGGATAATAGCCATGGCTTCTGGGCTTATTCGATATCCTACGTCTCTAGTCAACTTAATGATTATAGGGAAGATGAAGGCATCATTAACCCTCTTAAAGTGTGTCTTTGCATTTGTTAGAGTGAGCTGGGAATAATTTTCCCATATCTTCTTATGTCCCTCCTTCTCTCCTAGCTGCCCCTCTACCTGTAGGCCTGGAAACTTTCTGGCTTTGGTAGCTACCCAAATGACATAGGACATGAAAAAGAACTTCTGGGTGTGTTGTACCTCCTTCATCTATTTACAAATGTTGTCGGAAAGAGTTTGTGGCCAATCAAAGTATTGCTTTCCTATCAATATGGTACTCATAAATTGGAACATCCAAGGGTGGAAATGCTTGTAGCCAGGCTTGCCAAAGGCCCTGCTGAGCATGATAATTAAGTCCCTCTGAGGCTCTTTGAAGTCTGCCCTCAGGATCTCAGTAGCCTTAAGCCCTATTTTCCTCTCCTCTTTCAACCAGTTGGTATTCATGTGTCTTTTGCTAGCTGACACCTTCTCATTCCATGTTTTCAAGGCCTCTTCTTCTATTAATAAATGCCTCTTCCCTAGTTGGGATTCCAAAGATGAACCCTAGCATATCTGGTGACAAGTTGATAACAGTCTTTCCATGTGCATCCATACACTTTCTTGTCTCTGGATTGTAGAATGGAGCGATGGTCATTATAAACTCAGATGCTTGAAGGGACTGCGGGAATATAGTAGCTTCGACAAGACCCGACCTCTTTATTCTTTGGTGGAGAGAATATAGGTTAGGTTTATCTAATTGGGTTGTAATATTCCCAATCTCTATGTGTCCCACTTCGGTGTCCGTGACCCATCTAATTTGATCATCCAGCTTCGAAACATGGACCTATCCCTGATATTGGTACTTCATGGTGGTTGGAAGTCATTCAATTTCTTTACCTCTCTTGTTGGCAGATGAGTCCATCTAATCACTGCAACTTGCAAGCAAAACACAAATATTAGTCCCCAATATTAAACATAATTCTTGATCGAATTCAAGACTTCGGGGTTCCGGGGTAAGCAAAAAAGAAAAAGGGCTCAGAACTCTGGGGTTCCGGGCTCCATATTTGGGATGACCCGGAACTCCAGGGATTCGGGGTGGGATGGAAGGAAAAACCTGGAACTCTGGGGATCCAGGGTTTTAGGGTGGATTGGAACATGAAACCCGAAACTCTGAGGATTCGGGGTTCCGGGGTGGAAAACTAGGGCACGTGCTTAAAACAACAAAAACAAAAAGAACAAAAAGAACAAAAAGCACAAAAAGACATCTAATCTAGAAAAACACAAGGAGAGAAAACAAATTCACCAACCTAGTGAATCGAAAAAACAAATGGACGCCGAGAAAAAGAGCTCAGGAGTCCGGAGGTTCGCGACTTGGAGTTGTGGAGGAGAAACTCTTAATAATGCACAAAATGAACTAAAAATGTTCATTATCTCCTATATATAGCCTCCCAAAACCCTTCCGTATGAAAACCATAAACACAACCTCGGGACTCCAGGGTTCCGAGGTTCCGGGGTGGAACAAAGGAAAAACAAAACCACCTCAGGGCTCTGGAACTCTGGAGTTCCGAGGTTGAAAGACCCAAGACCTCAGGACTTCAGAACTCTGGAGTTCTGAGGTCGGAACAAAATGAAACCTCAGGACTCTGGGATTCCAGAGTTCTGATGTGAAACCAAAATGAACCTCGAGTTTCTGGGACTCCGGAGTCTAGAGGTAAAAACAAAAAGGGACCTCGGGACTCTGGGATTTCGGATTTCCAAGGTCGACACCAAAAAGAGAAGAAAGAAACTTAAAAAAAGGGGGGCCATATTTTGACTCAAGGAAACCAAAATGGGGAAATAGATATGCTAGGCATAACAGGTGCCGGTTCTCTTCTTCTTTGGGTCAAGAGGCGAGGCAAGTAGGGTAGAGGCATACCCATCGAGCAAGTCATACATCACCTCATATCCCATGGGCTCCACTTTTTCTTTTCTGGGCTCAACTTCCTCCATTATGCACTCATCTACCCTGATGGTAAAGCAAATGTCCTCTTCATACTTCTTGACAATATCACTAGATATCATCATCCTCTGGCTCATCTTTCGCTTGAGTTCATCAAAATATTTATTCAAGACTTCAGGATAACCAGTTCCCACCGGTTGAAGACTTTCTCTGATTTGTTTGGTAACTGGTTGGTTAGCAGACCATTGAATATCACTGACTCCTAGAAAATAGCCTTGAAGTAGAAAACAAACCTACCAACAGTTGTCCAAATTTAAATCTTAAGGCATTGTCCTATTTGATAGACTTCAGGTTTACTAGAAGTTGCCTTTGCATACAGGTGCACAGATCAAATGAGGCATCTTCCATGATCATTCTGTAGGCAGCATTAACCGCAGCAGCAGAGATAGAGTTAATTTTGCTAGCATAGAATATCCGGTATCCGATCACCATGCAGGCATACTTGACCAAATCATCCTTGATGGTGTTGATGGTCATTCCCCATTGGTCACTCACAGAACTGGTGAGCTTGGTCATTTATGTCTCAATAACTTTCCTTAGGGCTAGCACTTCTCCAATGTTATAGAAATCGGTGACGACATGAATTGCTTCTGGTGTGATGTAATGTGTCTACTCAGGATACATTTTGTCACCGTGCACTCTGCTTAGGATGATGCAGATTTGATCTTCTATGAATTCTTCAATAAAATAGACCGCATTGTGAAGTTTCTTTGTTTCCAGGATGCTATATTCTGGTTTGATCTTCTTGTCATCCCCACAGAATAAACCTAGCTAGGAATGGATCACAAGAGATCCTAGGTCTTCCAATTTACAATCAATGTACCCTTAAATATCACCTTCCACTATAACTCCAGTGGGTATCTGGGATAGGGCATTGTATTTCATCTTCCTTTGTATGAAATCCGCTAAATCAATAGGTGCACTTGAACTGGAGTGTGAAGCAGAAGCCATGATAAACAAAGAAACTCAAAAAATACCTTCGCGAATCAAGATTTAGGGCTTTGACACTATAGCTAGCAACACACCACTTCGGTCACTAGATTACCGCTTTGTGTTCTTCACTTAACTGATTGATACTATCTCCGGATTCTACTTCAAGGTTTTGAAATCTCTCTTAATCGCAAAAGGAATTGCCTTTTGTCTCTCTGCTCTTGAAAATTTCTTCGCTCACAAATTGATAAGTGAAAATGACTTGAAAATCCCATTTAAATGAATTCTTCACCTACCACAATAAATGCTCCACCGTTAGGGCATAAACCCTAATTTTGGTTTTACCATTTCCGATCTTTTGTCGATTGACAGGTTAACACATACCGGTTAAGGTCTTTTAACGATATAAACCGAGGGTTCAAAAAATTTCACCAATTCACTCCCCCTAAGCTTTTCTGTAGCTTAGTTTGCTGATTCAGAGATTTCCACACTAGGTGCAGAAAATGGTTCTTCTTGTGATACTTCTTCTGGTTTCTTTTTCTAGGTTTTCTTCATGTCCGTTTGAACAATTTCAGCATCAATCTTTCCTTCCGGAGTGACTTGTATGTCATCTGATATGTTCTTTCTCATCCTGGATATTCTAGTTGTGTGACCCAGTTTGTTGCAATGATAGAAAACCATTCCAGGTGCTCTCCATGGTCCATTAATCATGTTTCCATTCTTCCTTCTGCATGTTGTAGCAGTGTGACTGCTACCATGACAGATCAAACAGGTTGCTCTCCAGCCGGTTGCCGCTTGATAGCCACCACCACCTGACTGATGGTCATAGGCATTATACCGGTTTGGATTTTGGTTCATAGAGGATTCAGAAAAAACTCCTTGAGTCCTTTGAGGATATCTTCCAGTGTTGTGCATGACAGACTTGCATTCAAATGCTCTATGCCCAAACTTGTTGCATGCATAACAGTCACTATTGAATCTATGGGATCTAGGCTTATTGTTTAGAAAATAAGGAAAATTATTGTAAGCCTTATTTCTACATACATTGGCAGTGTGTCCTTCCTTGAGACTATTAAAGCAAATAGGTTTGAAATTTTTCTTACATTTATTCTTTGATGTCGGTTGCTTCTTTGATGCTACACCTTTTGCTCCAGAGGTCTCACCTACCTCATAACCAGAGAAATGAAGTCCATTAGTATTTTTTACTGGTTTGGCTGATTCAAGATTTTGCTCTAACTTAGCAGCACTCTGATTGAATTTGGCAAGTATCTCCTTTGTTTCAGTGAGTTCCTTGGTGGTAGAAGCATTGGACTCCTTCAAGGTTGCATTCTTAGAAATAGCCATGTTTAGTTCACCTTGCATTTCTTCTTTTTCCACTTTACTATCTTGTAGATGAGTGGTAAGTGCACTGATTTCTTGCTTCAGTTTGGAGATCTCATGATCTTTGTCTTTTACCAAATCTTCAGCTTTCCTCTGGTTCTCAAGCTCTTGACACATTCTGATAGTCAGTCCTTCCAGTTCCCTTCTTAGGTTGGCATTAGACTCATTCATTTTTTCAACTTATTCAACTAGGGCTTCCATGTCTGCTTCATTAGAAGAACTATTTTCAGTATGCTCCATCAGTTTCTCAGCATGCTCTCTTCTCTTTGCTAGAGAGGCTTTATATTTAACTTTAATTTTATCAAAGGCTTTCTCAGTATGAGTGAGACGATGAGTAAGCTCCCTCACAGTGTATTCCCCCATATATCCTTTCAAGCAGTTAAACTTATAGAAAGGTTGGCTCTGATACCAATTGATGAATACTAAGAGGGGGGTGAATTAGTATACCAAAAATTACTAAACTTAAACACTTAAATAGTTTAGCAGTTAACCGGTATAACAGATTTTGTGAGATTTTGCCAAGATCAAGAGGCAATGGAAAACACAAATAAGAGAGACAAAATAGATGATAGAAATAAACTGTATTCTATCAAGAGAAAATACTAATCAACTGGATCATCAATCGTTCAATTACATATAATGTAGATGAGCCTGCTTATATAGGCAAGGCTTATGGATATGTGAGCACACAAACATGACACGTGGCTCAATAAGAAACAAGGGTAGGTAGGAAATAGGTGTGGGTAGGTAGGAGAAATAATATAATAGTCCACATGAGGTGGATCACCCACTGAATGTGGAGTGTAACAACAAGATCAACACCATAAAAGGTGGAAATTCTCCTACACACACTATCCCAATGTGGCACAAACACCCAAGTGTCTCATACCCAAACTACTATGAAATGCATTTCCTAAGTAAACTTAAGTAAGTGTATTAATATCCAAGATGAATAATTATTTACACCAACACCCCCCTTTAAGTGCAACTTAGGGGAATGCACTAAAGTCTACAATGCAACTAAGCAATGCAAGATGGGTCCTGGCTACGAAGCCATGTTAGGTACCCATGTACAAATGAAAATGCATGAAAACTAATGCAAGGAAATCTCTCAAAAAGTGGGGAAAGAGAGAAAAACCCAATGGGAAAAAACCCTCCCCCAAAAGAGAGATGAAAACTAGATACAAAGAACTCTCATAGAAGTATGTGAAGGACAAAACCCCATGTGAGGAAAAAGTCCCCCCCATATGAGAGAAGAAGAAGAGAGAATAGGAAGCCCCCCCTCAATATGGAATCTTCACCAATGATAGAAGATCGAAGATGAATGAAGAAACTGCTCCATGAACGTCGAACAATATTCCTCCCCTTAGGAAGAAACAAAATGAAAGGTGTATCCATGAAGTATCCCCAACCATGAAGGGAAGATGAAGCAAAAATACTCGTGATGAAAGGAATCTCTGAAAACTGCTCAAGTGTCCCCATGTCGATGCTAAAAGGTACCCCCTCCAAAGGTGGTAAATTGTGCCACACTGCTGAAAAAGGCACTCCAAGATCTAGTGGAGATGAATGTAGAACAATATCCAAAGACTCATATGTCTCCTCAAAAGATAAAGAGACCTCCTCCAACTGTTGTACATAAGTATCCACAATTATGCCAACCTCTAAAGATTTATCATGTAGAGAATGCACAAGAGGGTCAGAGTGATCCCTCGCAACAATCGAAGGTGAATTTCATCAATGGTGTCTCCCAAATCTACAATGTAGGATTCCACAAACAAACCTGCAATGTCTGTCAAGTAATCATCCCATGAATCTGAAGTTGGAAGACATGAAATATCCAGGTGCACTAAATCATAAGAACGCAAAACTGTCACACTAGCTGCATCATCAGGTGCAATATGTGGTGTGATATCAATAGAAGGAGATGAAATGCAAGGCTCAAGAACAGGGTTACATGTGAGAATCCCCAAGTTCAAATGCCCAAAGTTCTCCTCAAAATCTGAATCATCAACATAGGAAGAACCAAACTTATCAATAGGACCGACATCTGAAAAAGAGTACAACCGAGATGCATGATCAACCACCCCAGTCGCAATGATAGCTCCACTCTCCAAGTCTCTAATGATAACTGAATCGGGTGTGAACTCCACAGTTTTCCTAGTTGCCCCAAGTGTGATTTGATAGATGGAAAGAAGATTATTTGTCAAGTGGGGTACACAAAAGACATCATTGAAGGAGCTATCCCCAATGACACTAGATCCTTTCCCAATCACATCCATGTATGTATGATTGCCCATCAAAATTTGTGGCATGTGGCAAGGCTCAAATGTAGAAAACATAGACTGCGAAGATGCCATATGATGAGAAGCCCCTGAATCTAGAAGCCATCTCCCTGAATCATGACTTGTAGTAGCACAAAGAGCTTGTCCCTTTCCTTTATCTGTCCCAAAAGAGTGATCCTTTCCTTTATCCTTGGAAGAAGAAGCTGATGTAGACATTCTAGAAGGTAGGTTGATTCTATTCTTCTCAAGAAGATTCTTCAACTCATCAATATCCTTCTTATAACAATGATGTTCATCATGTCCTGACTTCTTGCAATATCCACAAAAAAGATTGTCCTTATAAGATTTCCTCTTAGGTGAGAATGGTGAATCACCTTGTTGTGGAGAGGAAAATTGTGCTCCATCTTGTTGTGGTTTAGACTTAGGTTGCTTTTGATTCTTTCCTTTTCCTTGATTACTTTGATTCCTTTTGTTGGCCACCAAAGCTTCTGACTTTGAAGATTTGAGAATCCCCATCGTGGTCAACTTAGATTTCTCAAGTATCAACATATCCATG
The DNA here is from genome assembly GCF_030272615.1 of Cryptomeria japonica. NCBI lineage: Eukaryota > Viridiplantae > Streptophyta > Pinopsida > Cupressales > Cupressaceae > Cryptomeria > Cryptomeria japonica. The sequence goes on along the minus strand of NW_026730000.1, from coordinate 2,284 downwards.
AATGAATCAAATGAGGGAGAAGTGTATGAGGAATCTTGAGCTAATCTATGGGTGTGAAAGCTAGATACAAAGGCTGCATACTCTGAAGGAATCTTGTCCAACAAGTTATAAACCAATTGAGCATCCTTTTTGTCAATTCCACAATCCTTTAGCTTTGCTCTTAACTTAGTTGCTTTTGTGACATAATCTTGGATTGTATCAAAATCCTTGGGATCCAAAGTTGTGAGTTCACTATCAATCTTGTAGCCCTTAATCTCACCAACTTGACCATACAATTTCTTAAAAATATCCCAAGCCTCTTTAATTGTTGTACACTTATCAATGTGAAAAATGAGGTCATCTGATACATAATTTCTAAGAGTTCCAAGTGCCATAGAATTCTTAGTAAGCCATTCAATTTGAGCATTAGGATCAACCTTAGGATCAGGTGGTGCTGTAATAGTTTCATTTACATAATGAATGAGTCCTTTTTCCATTAGTTTACTCCATGCCTTAATTTTCCATGATGCATAATTATGTGGAGTTAAAAGTGGAAATTTAGGAGAACCCATAGCACCAAAATGAAAAATACAAGATAGAGAGAGGCACAATCACACAAGACACCCCCCCAAAATACTCAATCAAGAAATCTCCCCAAAATGGTGATTTTGGCACTTTATACTTAGTGCGTATACAATGAGCCACTTGCAAAACAAGGCAAAGTGGACTTCTGATTTCAATTTACAACTTCTCAAAATGAGATCTAAGAGACTTCAACAAATACTGCTAGTGATCTAAACTAAGATCCAAGCAAAATGCAAGTACCAAATATGCCAAAAATGGCCAAATACTAAATGTACAGTTTCTACTTAAAATCACTGCAAACAGATGGCAAATTATGAAAGTAGATGAAAAATATGCCGTTTCAAAAAAAACGACACCTGAAAAGGAGTCCATATGAGCCCAAATGAAGCCTCCAAAGTTGTAAAAATTGGGATTTCATGATTTCTGAAAAAAATGTATCCGAAAATTAGAAACCTCCTGCACCACTGTATAGATCATAAAATTCTACCCCAAAACAAAAAAAATTGCTCGAAAAAACAATTTCGGATGAGTGAGATATTGCTATTTGAAAATTGCTTGCAAAATTATAATTTCTGGAAAATTTCCGCCGCAGCGTCAAACTTCAAATGCCTCTAGATTTGGCCTCCGAAGTCCGATTTGGATGAAACAAAAGACAAAACTAACTTTCTTGGACCTCCTTAATCCAATGGTATCTTCAGATTTGACCCATCAAGCTTCAATAAAAACTTGCAATAGAAAGTTCCAAAATACACAATACCAAATAGCATCAATTTCTCTCAATTAGCAAATCAATGACACTCTAATGAATCTGATACCATGTGAGACATGTAATTTCTTTGATACCATGTGAGATTTTGCCAAGATCAAGAGGCAATGGAAAACACAAATAAGAGAGACAAAATAGATGATAGAAATAAACTGTATTTTATCAAGAGAAAATACTAATCAACTGGATCATCAATCATTCAATTACATACAATGTAGATGAGCCTGCTTATATAGGAAAGGCTTATGGATATGTGAGCACACAAACATGACATGTGGCTCAATAAGAAACAAGGGTAGGTAGGAAATAGGTGTGGGTAGGTAGGAGAAATAACATAATAGTCCACATGAGGTGGATCACCCACTGAATGTGGAGTGTAACAACAAGATCAACACCATAAAAGGTGGAAATTCTCCTACACACACTATCCCAATGTGGCACAAACACCCAAGTGTCTCATACCAAAACTAATATGAAATGCATTTCCTAAGTAAACTTAAGTAAGTGTAATAATATCCAAGATGAATAATTATTTACACCAACAGATTTACTAACAAACGATTTAAGACAAATACAATCCAAATAGTAAATAAAGCATTCACCCACAAGAGCACTATCACCATAACACAAGAGGTTTTGACGTGGAAACCCAAATGGGAAAAATCACAGTGAGATGAAACTCACAAGTAACTATCTGCAGAATAGTAACCAGACCGGTTAAGGTTATACAATGTTCTTCACCAGAACAGATCCTGTTAGGAATCTCAATCTTTGTTAGGAGATAAGTCTGATTAAAGACTACCTTTTGAGAGGAATTTAGATCCACAGTTGTGAACCACCTTGTTAGAGGATTTACAAAGGCTTTGCCTGGCCTACCCAGTTAAGAGTTTCAGACTTGTCGAAGATGTGAGTAATCAACAAGTGAGTGATCTAAATACTAGCATAGTATGCTTG
>NW_026729999.1:25000-27244 GCF_030272615.1 Cryptomeria japonica | reverse complement strand
CGCGCGCACCTTGGAGCGCACTTCGGAGCGCTCCTTGGTGCGCACCAATCTTGGGCACCTCGGAGTGCACCATGGCGCCCACCAAGGTGCGCACCCGGGGCAAACCGAGCTCCGACTTCGTGCGCACCTTGGAGCGCACGAAAGGTGCGCACCATGGCGCCCACCAAGGTGCGCAGCCCAGCCAAGGCGTGCGCATCAAGGTGCGCACCCTGGCGAAGGTGCGCACCCGGGGCAAACCGAGCTCCGACTTCGTGCGCACCTTGGAGCGCACAAAAGGTGCGCAACCCAGCCAAGGTGTGCGCACCCCGGTCAAACCGAGCTCCGAATCGTGCGCACCAGAGGTGCACGCCATCGTGCGCACCTTGGAGCACACTTCGGAGCCCTCCTTGGTGCGCGCCGATGTTGCGCACCTCGGAGCGCACCCGGGGAAAACAATGCAATTAACCCGACTTTCGACTTCGTGGGCACCTCGGAGCGCTCTCGGGTTCGCACCTCGGAGCACACCGAGGTGCGCACCTTTGATGCGCTGCCTTCACCAATTTCCAGAAAAGGCAAGAAAACATTGAGAAGGTGTGCGCACCGAGGTGCCCACCCTGGCGAAGGTGCACGCGAGGTGCGCACCCGGGGCAAACCGGGCTCCGACTTCGTGCACGCCGCACCTTGGAGCACACTTCGGAGCGCTCCTTGGTGCGCACCAGGGCGCGCAACCCAGCCGAGGTGCCCACCCCGGCGAAGGTGCACGCGAGGTGCGCACCCGGGGCAAACCGGGCTCCGACTTCGTGCACGCCATGGTGCCCACCGCGGCGAAGGTGCACGCGAGGTGCGCACCCGGGGCAAACCGGGCTCCGACTTCGTGCACGCCGCACCTTGGAGCACACTTCGGAGCGCTCCTTGGTGCGCACCATGGTGCCCACCAGGGCGCGCAACCCCGCCGAAGGTGCACGCGAGGTGCGCACCCGGGGCAAACCGGGCTCCGACTTCGTGCACGCCGCACCTTGGAGCACACTTCGGAGCGCTCCTTGGTGCGCACCATGGTGCCCACCAGGGCGCGCAACCCCGCCGAAGGTGCACGCGAGGTGCGCACCCGGGGCAAACCGGGCTCCGACTTCGTGCACGCCATGGTGCGCACCGCGGCGAAGGTGCGCACCCGGGGCAAACCGGGCTCCGACTTCGTGCACGCCGCACCTTGGAGCACACTTCGGAGCGCTCCTTGGTGCGCACCAGGGCGCGCAACCCAGCCGAGGTGCCCACCCCGGCGAAGGTGCACGCGAGGTGCGTACCCGGGGCAAACCGGGCTCCGACTTCGTGCACGCCGCACCTTGGAGCACACTTCGGAGCGCTCCTTGGTGCGCACCATGGTGCCCACCAGGCCGCGCAACCCAGCCAAGGTGTGCGCACCAAGGTGCACGCGAGGTGCGCACCCGGGGCAAACCGGGGTCCGACTTCGTGCACGCCGCACCTTGGAGCACACATCGGGGCGCTCCCGGGTTCGCACCGGCGTTGCGCACCGTGGTGGGCACCTCGGAGCACACCAAGGTGGGCAGCGAGGTGCGCACCTTTGATGCGATGCCTTCACTAATTTCCATAAAAGGCAAAAAAAAAACGAGATTTTAAAATTTCCGTTTTGAAAGATAGTGAGAAAAAGGGAATGCTGGTGCCATCTTGAGCCCGCCCTGGTGCGCAGCCCAGCCAAGGTGTGCGCACCAAGGTGCCCACCCTGGCGAAGGTGCGCGCCCGGGCAATTAACCCAACTTCCAACTTCGCGCGCGCCAGGGTGGGAGCGCACCCAACAACCGGGCCTGGGAAGAGCCAATGCGAGAAACCCCACCAAACGCTCTGACAAAAAAAGAGGGGGCGCTCCAGTAACCCCGCTTCGGAGCGCACCCTGGGCAAACCCAGCCAAGGTGCCCACCCCGGCCAAGGTGCAGGCGAGGTGCGCACCCGGGGCAAACCGGGCTCCGACAATGTGCACGCCGCACCTTGGAGCACACTTCGTAGCGCTCCCGGGTGCGCACCTCAGAGCACACCAAGGTGGGCAGCGAGGTGCGCACCTTTGATGCGCTGCCTTCACTAATTTCCAGAAAAGGCAAAAAAAAAAGGAGATTTTAAAATTTCCGTTTTGAAAGATAGTGAAAAAAACGGAACGCGCGTGCCATCTTGAGCCCGCCCTGGTGCGCAGCCCAGGTAAGGTGCCCACCCTGGCAAAGGTGCGCACCCGGGCAATTAACCCTACTTCCGACTTCG
>NW_026729999.1:0-15000 GCF_030272615.1 Cryptomeria japonica | reverse complement strand
CAAACGTAGCACTCTTTTGTGCAACCGCCCAAACAACGCCCCCTCTACCCTCTGTCGAAACACTCGGCATTGCTGCTCCCTAAGGTGAGCTTCTCCTCATAGGCAATTCCGCTCTTATCCGGTCACGTTTGTGTGCCCGAATTTCGCAAGGCAACCTCCATGGGACATGGAAAAGACTCGAGAAGAGAGCTCGCTCACGGGAGAGAGAAGCCAAGGAGACCACGAGAGTGCTGAGAGTGGGACAGCGCTGAATAGGCGGGAGAAGCCTGCGCGTATAAACGGAGATATATATCCAATTGCAACGAAGGAACGTGCCAAAGATCGAGAACAATGGCAGAAATGCTAGTAACGTGCACTTCGGGACCAACGCATCACCGGAAGACAACCGCCAAACATCGAAAGAGTCGCGATGCTCCGCAACCTACGTGCAAAGCGGTCGCACACCGGGTAAGGGAGTGAGAGCCCCAAACATAGCTGGGCGAGGCGCTCACTCCGCTCTTTAATATCTCGTTAATACCGCCAAGGAAATGGCACAAGCACACACACACAAGCATCCTCGGAAGAGGACAGTTCGAGTGACAGGTCAAATCCAAGAGTTCCGAAGACTACCTCCAGGAACAATCGGGAACAAGACCGATTACAAGTCGTCGAGTCTGTTACTGGGCGAACACGAGATGCGCACAGGAAATCGATCAGCCCTCACAATGGCCCAAGGCCAGAGATCGGACTGCTACGATTTACCCCAACAATCATCGTGCCACTCTTCGCAGAGAGGTGATAGACGCCAACGAGCCCGCGCATAGCAATCGAGGTGTAAAAAGGGCGTTGAAGGCAGGAAGCCTGGACGAAAGAGGCTACGAGGTCACCTCGAAGCGGTCTAAGAATCGGGCGCACTTGGGGCGACTACCAGTGCCAACCCCTTATCCCGCGGTGCGTCCGACACACAGAAATTTCCAAGGCGGCCAAGGAGCCTCCCCGCATAGCAATCGGGGTGTGAGGTTACGGATGCAGCATTGATAGCAATCGAGGTGTGAGGCGAAGGATGCAGAAGTGAGAGCCGAGGGATGTAGCAGAGATAGCAATCGGGGTGTGTGATGCAGAAGAGATAGCAATCGAGGTGTGCGGTGGGAAGGGCCCAGCAGCCAGAATGCATGAAGCGACGGATGAAGCAGTGATGACAACCGGGCTGTGAGGAGAGGAGGGATGCAGCCAAGAAAGCAATCAGGGCTCGAGGCAAGGGATGCATCAAGGATAGCAATCATGTTGTGAGGCGAGATTCCAAAGGCTAAACGTGAGAGGCTGCAGGGTCGACTCAGAGAGGTCTATGCATGTGAGAGGCTGAAAGCAAGGTCGACTCGGAGCGGTCTATGCATCGGGCGCGCTTGGGGCGACTACCAGTGCCAACCCCTTATCCCGCGACGCGTCCGACAAAGAGAACGTTCCAAGGCGGCAGAGGAGGTTACCAGCCGAAGGATGCAGTAGCAATAACAGGTATAGTTCCGCGGCGGCCGAGAAGACTCACCGCATAGGAATCGGGATGCGAGGCGAGGGATGCGGCGGGAAGGCCCCGACGGCTAAACGGAAGAGGCTGCAGGGCCGCCTCGGAATGGTCCAAGCATCGGATGCGATTGGGACGACTACCAGTGCCAACCCCTTATCCCGCGATGCGTCCGATACACAGATAGTTCCAAGGCGGCCGAGGAGCCTCACCGCATATCAATCGGGGTGCGAGGCGAGGGATGGGGCGGGAAGGCCCCAACGGCTAGACGGAAGAGGCTTCAGGGCCACCTCGGAATGGTCCAAGCATCGGACGCGCTTGGGGCGACTGCCAGTGCCAACCCCTTATCCCGCGATGCGTCCGATACACAGATGGTTCCAAGGCGGCCGAGGAGCCTCACCGCATAGCAATCGGGGGTGCGAGGCGAGGGATGGGGCGGGAAGGCCCCAACGGCTAGACGGAAGAGGCTTCAGGGCCGCCTAGGAATGGTCCAAGCATCGGACACGCTTGGGGCGACTACCAGTGACAGCCCCCTATCCCGCGATGCGTCCGATACGAAGATGGTTCCAAGGCGGCCGAGGAGCCTCACCGCATAGCAATCGGGGTGCGAGGTGGGGGATGCGGCGAGATGGCCCCAACGGCTAGACGGAAGAGGCCACAGGGCCGCGTCGGAATAGTCCAAGCATCGGACGCGCTTGGGGCGACTACCAGTGACAACCCCTTATCCCGCGATGCGTCCGATACGAAGATAGTTCCAAGGCGGCCGAGGAGCCTCACCGCATAGCAATCGGGGTGCGAGGTGGGGGATGCGGCGAGATGGCCCCAACGGCTAGACGGAAGAGGCTGCAGGGCCGCCTCGGAATAGTCCAAGCATCGGACGCGCTTGGGGCCACTACCAGTGACAACCCCTTATCCCGCGATGCGTCCGATACGAAGATAGTTCCAAGGCGGCCGAAGAGCCTCACCGCATAGCAATCGGGGTGCGAGGTGGGGGATGCGGCGAGATGGCCCCAACGGCTAGACGGAAGAGGCCACAGGGCCGCCTCGGAATAGTCCAAGCATCGGACGCGCTTGGGGCGACTACCAGTGACAACCCCTTATCCCGCGATGCGTCCGATACGAAGATAGTTCCCAGGCGGCCGAGGAGCCTCACCGCATAGCAATCGGGGTGCGAGGCGAGGGATGCGGCGAGATGGCCCCAAAGGCTAGACGGAAGAGGCTGCAGGGCTGCCTCGGAATAGTCCAAGCATCGGACGCGCTTGGGGCGACTACCACTGCCAACCCCTTATCCCGCGATGCGTCCGATACACAGATAGTTCCGAGGCGGCCGAGGAGGTGGGGGATGCAGCGAGATGGCCCCAACGGCTAGACGGAAGAGGCTGCAGGGCCGCCTCGGAATAGTCCAAGCATCGGACGCGCTTGGGGCGACTACCAGTGACAACCCCTTATCCCGCGATGCGTCCGATACACAGATAGTTCCGAGGCGGCCAAGGAGCCTCACCGCATAGCAATCGTGGTGCGAGGTGGGGGATGCGGCGAGATGGCCCCAACGGCTAGACGGAAGAGGCTGCAGGGCCGCCTCGGAATGGTCCAAGCATCGGATGCGCTTGGGGCGACTACCACTGCCAACCCCTTATCCCGCGATGCGTCCGATACACAGATAGTTCCAAGGCGGCCGAGGAGCCTCACAGCATAGCAATCAGGGTGCGAGGCGAGGGATGCGGCGAGAAAGCCCCAACGGCTAGAGGGAAGAGGCTTCAGGTCCGCCTCGGAATGGTCCAAGCATCGGACGCGCTTGGGGCGACTACCAGTGACAACCCCTTATCCCGCGACGCGTCCGATACACAGATAGTTCCAAGGCGGCCGAGGAGCCTCACCGCATAGCAATCGGGGTGCGAGGCGAGGGATGCGGCGAGAAGGACCCAACGGCTACACGGAAGAGGCTTCGGGGCCGCCTCGGAATGGTCCAAGCATCGGACGCGCTTGGGGCGACTACCAGTGACAACCCCTTATCCCGCGACGCGTCCGATACACAGATAGTTCCAAGGCGGCCGAGGAGCCTCACCGCATAGCAATCGGGGTGCGAGGCGAGGGATGCGGCGAGAAGGACCCAACGGCTAGACGGAAGAGGCTTCGGGGCCGCCTCGGAATGGTCCAAGCATCGGACGCGCTTGGGGCGACTACCAGTGACAACCCCTTATCCCGCGACGCGTCCGATACACAGATAGTTCCAAGGCGGCCGAGGAGCCTCACCGCATAGCAATCGGGGTGCGAGGCGAGGGATGCGGCGAGAAGGACCCAACGGCTAGACGGAAGAGGCTTCGGGTCCGCCTCGGAATGGTCCAAGCATCGGACGCGCTTGGGGCGACTACCAGTGACAACCCCTTATCCCGCGACGCGTCCGATACACAGATAGTTCCAAGGCGGCCGAGGAGCCTCACCGCATAGCAATCGGGGTGCGAGGCGAGGGATGCGGCGAGAAGGACCCAACGGCTAGACGGAAGAGGCTTCGGGTCCGCCTCGGAATGGTCCAAGCATCGGACGCGCTTGGGGCGACTACCAGTGACAACCCCTTATCCCGCGACGCGTCCGATACACAGATAGTTCCAAGGCGGCCGAGGAGCCTCACCGCATAGCAATCGGGGTGCGAGGCGAGGGATGCGGCGAGAAGGACCCAACGGCTAGACGGAAGAGGCTTCGGGTCCGCCTCGGAATGGTCCAAGCATCGGACGCGCTTGGGGCGACTACCAGTGACAACCCCTTATCCCGCGACGCGTCCGATACACAGATAGTTCCGAGGCGGCCGAGGAGCCTCACCGCATAGCAATCGGGGTGCGAGGCGAAGGATGCGGCGAGAAGGACCCAACGGCTAGACGGAAGAGGCTTCGGGTCCGCCTCGGAATGGTCCAAGCATCGGACGCGCTTGGGGCGACTACCAGTGACAACCCCTTATCCCGCGACGCGTCGATACACAGATAGTTCCAAGGCGGCCGAGGAGCCTCACACGCATAGCAATCGGGGTGCGAGAGCCGAGGGAAGAGGCTGCAGGACCCTCGGAATGGTCCAAGATCGAATCAGCGCCTCGGAATGGTCAAGATCGAACGCCTGGGCGACTACCAGTGACAACCCCTTATCCCGCGACCTTCCGAACCCGCGACTAGTCCGAGGCGGCCGAGGAGCCTCACCGCATAGCAATCGGGGTGCGAGGCGAGGGATGCGGCGAGAAGGACCCAACGGCTAGACGGAAGAGGCTTCAGGGCCGCCTCGGAATGGTCCAAGCATCGGACGCGCTTGGGGCGACTACCAGTGACAACCCCTTATCCCGCGACGCGTCCGATACACAGATAGTTCCGAGGCGGCCGAGGAGCCTCACCGCATAGCAATCGGGGTGCGAGGCGAGGGATGCGGCGAGAAGGACCCAACGGCTAGACGGAAGAGGCTTCAGGGCCGCCTCGGAATGGTCCAAGCATCGGACGCGCTTGGGGCGACTACCAATGACAACCCCTTATCCCGCGACGCGTCCGATACACAGATAGTTCCGAGGCGGCCGAGGAGCCTCACCGCATAGCAATCGGGGTGCGAGGCGAGGGATGCGGCGAGAAGGACCCAACGGCTAGACGGAAGAGGCTTCAGGGCCGCCTCGGAATGGTCCAAGCATCGGACGCGCTTGGGGCGACTACCAGTGACAACCCCTTATCCCGCGACGCGTCCGATACACAGATAGTTCCGAGGCGGCCGAGGAGCCTCACCGCATAGCAATCGGGGTGCGAGGCGAGGGATGCGGCGAGAAGGACCCAACGGCTAGACGGAAGAGGCTTCAGGGCCGCCTCGGAATGGTCCAAGCATCGGACGCGCTTGGGGCGACTACCGTTGCCAACCCCTTATCCCGCGATGCGTCTGATACACAGATAGTTCCGAGGCGGCCGAGGAGCCTCACCGCATAGCAATCGGGTTGCGAGGCAGATTATTGGGAAGGGAACCCCCTGGGATGCGGCTCAAGCAGTGCCCAAAGGGACTGGAATGCGGAATCACATCGAGAGACCCAAATGCTATACGAGGGCTCAAATCGAATTATCGATTTGGCCACGACATGGACGCATCGGAACGACTACCTTTGCCGAACCACTCGCAATTGCATCCATACCGAAACCAATAGACATTTCCGTTAGAGCCCTCGCATAGCATTCGGGAATCTCGCATGCCCCTCTAAATCGACCAATGCTGGCGCTCAATGAAAATCCGAGCGCTACCACCGTTCGAGCGCCAGCATTGGTCGAGTTAGAGGGGCACGGGGGAGAATGCTCCAGTCAACACCTCCCCTATATAAGTTATTTGTCCGATTCTCGCACAACCGTAGTCTGCCTCGTCGAATCAAACAACGGTCCCAGATTCCGACTTCCGTTCCGTAGAGACCCAAAAGCTAGATGGAGGCTCGCAAGAAAGAGAGTCGGCGCATAGCAATCGGGTTTCTCGAACGTTTAGGGACCGAGCTCACTTGCGGATAGGGCAAAATCCGCCAAGCAACCCAAAAGCTAGACGGGGGCTCGAATCGAATCGCCTAGGCGGCCACAACAACGACGTGTTGGATCGACTACCAGTGCCAAACCATTCAGCAAGACTAGTCTGTGTCGAGGCCGGATAGAGATTCTCAGAGAGCGCCCGCATAGCATTTAGGAGACCTGCCGCGTCCCTCACACTCGACAAATGGTGGTGCACGTTTATAAATCCGAGCGATCCCAACCCTTTCAAGCACCAACATCGGTCGAGATAGAGGGGCACGGAGGGGGCTGCGTGAGACAACACAGTCCCCTATATAAGTTATTTGTCCGATTCTCACACATCCGAAGAATGGTCATCAAATCGGACAACAGCCCAAACTTCCGACTTCCGTCCCAGAAAGCCCAAGAGCTATCTAAAACGTTCATGGCCGGAACTCGATCGCGGCTATACCAGTCCGCCAAGCAACCCAAAAGCTAGACTGGAGCTCTAGTCGAATCACCTCTGTGGCCATTGCAAGGACGTGTTGGAGCGACTACCATTGCCGAACCATTCCGCAGGTCGAGTCCATACCAAGGCCGCATAGAGATTCACGATGAGCTCCTGCATAGCAATCAGGAGACTTGCCGTGTCCATCACAATCGATAAATCCTGGTGCAAGATTTTTGCATCCGAGCGCTCCAACCAGTCGAGCACCAGCATCAATCGACATAAACGGGCACGGGGGGAGGATGCTCGAGAACACTACCTCCCCTATATAAGTTATTTGTCCGATTCTCAAGCAGCCGAAGTCTGGTCATCGAATCGGGTCAAAGACCACAACTTCCGACTTTACCCACAATGCAAGTCATCGAATCGAACATCGGCCCCCGAGTCGGACTCCATGCGTATGTCAGGTCATCGGACCCAAATTCCGCCTTCCTGCGCATGGCGGGCCATCAATATCAACTCGGTCATCGGACCCAAACTCCGCCTTTTTGCGTATGGCACGCCTTCAAATCGGTCATCGGACCCAAATTCCGCCTTCCTGTGCATGGCGGGCCATCAACATCAACTCGGTCATCGGACCCAAATTCCGCCTTTCTGCGCATGGCACGCCATCAACTCGGTCATCGGACCCAAATTCCGCCTTCCTGCGCATGGCAGGTCATCGGACACAAATTCAGACCTCGCCAATATGCCTACGTATCGAATCGGTCATCGGACCCAACTTCCGACTTCATCCATACTGTAGGGTCTTTGAGGTTGGCGCGGTGCGCTCAACCCAGGGAGTCGACCCATCGAAGCATACACCTCCCCTATATAAGCTATTTGTCCGATTCCCACACCTGTGTAGTTTGCACCTCTGACCAGGACATCGACCCCAACTTCCGAACTCGACTGCAACGACGGCACCAGCGCCTTGGTGCGCACCTTGCGACGCACAGTCCCAACATTCGCCTTCCTGCACATGGCAGGTCATCGGACCCAAATTCCGACCTCGCGAGTATGCCTACATATCGAATCGGTCATCGGACCCAACTTCCGACTTCATCCATACCGTAGGGTCTTTGAGGTTGGCGCGGTGCGCTCAACCCGGGGAGTCGACCCAACGAAGCATACACCTCCCCTATATAAGCTATTTGTCCGATTCCCACACCTGTGTAGTTTGCACCTCCGATCAAGACATCGACCCCAACTTCCGAACTCGCCTCCAACGACCGAACCAGCGCCTTGGTGCGCACCTTGCAACGCACAGTGCCAACATTCGCCTTCCTGCACGTGGCAGGTCATCGGACCCAAATTCCGACCTCGCGAGTATGCCTACATATCGAATCGGTCATCGGACCCAACTTCCGACTTCATCCATACCGTAGGGTCTTTGAGGTTGGCGCGGTGCGCTCAACCCGGGGAGTCGACCCAACGAAGCATACACCTCCCCTATATAAGCTATTTGTCCGATTCCCACACCTGTGTAGCTTGCACCTCCGATCAGGACATCGACCCCAACTTCCGAACTCGACTAAAAAGACCGCACCAGCGCCTTGGTGTGCACCTTGCAACGCACAGTGTCAACATTCGCCTTCCTGCACATGGCAGGTCATCGGACCCAAATTCCGACCTCATGAGCATACCTACTAATCGAATCGGTCATCGGACCCAACTTCCGACTTCATCCATACCGTAGGGTCTTTGAGGTTGGCGCGGTGCGCTCAACCTGGGGAGTCGACCCATCGAAGCATACACCTCCCCTATATAAGCTATTTGTCCGATTCCGACACCTGTGTAGTTTGCACCTCCGCTCAGGACATCGACCCCAACTTCCGAACTCGCCTGCAACGACCGAACCAGCGCCTTGGTGCGCACCAAAAGTGCGCACTTTTGGAGGGCACTTTTCTGCGCTCCAAAGGTGCGCACTTTTGGAGGGCACTTTTTGGAGGGCACTTTTCTGCGCTCCAAAGGTGCGCACTTTTGGAGGGCACTTTTTGGAGGGCACTTTTCTGCGCTCCAAAGGTGCGCACTTTTGGAGGGCACTTTTTGGAGGGCACTTTTCTGCGCTCCAAAGGTGCGCACTTTTGGAGGGCACTTTTTGGAGGGCACTTTTCTGCGCTCCAAAGGTGCGCACTTTTGGAGGGCACTTTTTGGAGGGCACTTTTCTGCGCTCCAAAGGTGCGCACTTTTGGAGGGCACTTTTTGGAGGGCACTTTTCTGCGCTCCAAAGGTGCGCACTTTTGGAGGGCACTTTTTGGAGGGCACTTTTCTGCGCTCCAAAGGTGCGCACTTTTGGAGGGCACTTTTTGGAGGGCACTTTTCTGCGCTCCAAAGGTGCGCACTTTTGGAGGGCACTTTTTGGAGGGCACTTTTCTGCGCTCCAAAGGTGCGCACTTTTGGAGGGCACTTTTTGGAGGGCACTTTTCTGCGCTCCAAAGGTGCGCACTTTTGGAGGGCACTTTTGTGCACTCCAAAGGTGCGCACTTTTGGAGGGCACTTTTCCTGTGCTCCAAAGGTGCACACCTAGGTGAGCACCTTCGACCACACCTTGTAGCACACCAAACTCTGACTTTCGACTTCATCCGCAATGCAGGGTCTTTGAGGTTGGCGCAATGCGCACAACCAGGGGAGTCGACCCATCAAACCCAACACCTCCCCTATATAAGCTATTTGTCTGATTCTCATACATGCGTAGCCTGCAGGAGCAATTAGGACATCGACCCCAACTTTCGGCTTCTAAACGAAAACAAGGTCTTTGAGGTTGGTGTAATGCGAACAACTAGGGGAGTCAACCCATCAAACCCAACACCTCCCCTATATAAGCTATTTGTCTGATTCTCATACATGTGTAGTCTACAGGAGCAATTAGGACATCGACCCCAACTTTTGACTTCTTAACGAAAACAAGGTCTTTGAGGTTGACGTAATGCGCACAACCAGGGGAGTCGACCCATCAAACCCAACACCTCCCCTATATAAGCTATTTGTCCGATTCTCATACATGTGTAGCCTGCAGGAGCCATTAGGACATTGACCCCAACTTTTGACTTCTTAACGAAAACAAGGTCTTTGAGGTTGGCGTAATGCGCACAACCAAGGGAGTTGACCCATCAAACCCAACACCTCCCCTATATAAGCTATTTGTCTGATTCTCATACATGTGTAGCCTGCAACAACGATTAGGACATCCACCCCAACTTTTGAATTCGTCTGCGTTGACCGCACCAAAGGTGCACGCCTTGGTGCTCACCAAAATCCGACTTCCGACTTCTTCTGCTATGCGGGGTCTTTGAGGTTGGCGCAGTGCGCACAACCAGGGGAGTCAACCCACCGAATGCAACACCTCCCCTATATAAGCTATTTGTCTGATTCTCATACATGCGTAGACTGCAGCAATGATTAGGACATCCACCCCAACTTTTGACTTCTTAAACAAGACAGGGTCTTTGAAGTTGGTGCAGTGCACACAACCAGGGGAGTCGACCCATCAAACGCAACACCTCCCCTATATAAAGCTATTTGTCCGATTCTCATACGTGTAGTCTGCAGCAGCGATTAGGACATCGACCCCAACTTCCGAATTCGTTTGCATTGACCGCACCAAAGGTGCACGCCTTGGTGTGCACCCTGGAGTGCACTTTGGTGCTCACCTCGGTGCACACTTTGGTGTGCACCTCGGTGTGCACCAAAGGTGCGCACCTTGGAGCGCACCAAAGGTGTACACTTTGGAGCGCACCACATAGGGTCTTTGAGAGGTTGGCGCAGTGCGCACACCAAGGTGGGTGTTGAGGTGCGTGCCGAGGTGGGTGGGTGCTAGGGTGCGCTCCATGGTGGGTGCCAGGGTGGGTGCGTGCTAGGGTGGATTCCAAAGAGGGTCATAGGGTGGGTGCCAAGGTGGGTTGGTGATATAGTGGGTTCAAAGGTGGGTACTAGGGTGGGTTCCAAGGTGGGTCACAAGTTGGGTGCCAGGATGCGTGGGTGTTAGGTTGGGTGCCAAGGTGGGCTCCTGCGTGGGTGGGTGCTAGGGTGGGTTTCAAGGTGGACGCGAGGGCGGGTGCCAAGGTGGGTAACAAGTTGGGTGTTAGGATGGGTGAGTGCTAGAGTGGGTGCCAAGGTGGGTGGGTGCTAAGGTGGATGCCAAGGTGGTTCACAGGGTGGGTGGGTTCTAGGGTGAGTTCCAAGGTGGGTCACAGGTTCAGTGCTAGGGTGGGTGTCAAGGCGGGTGTCGAGGTGCCTGGGTGCTAGGGTGTGGATGCCAATGTGGGTCATAGGGTGGGTACTAGGGTGGGCTGCAATGTGGGTGCCAAGGTGGGTAACATGCTCGGTGGGTTCTAAATTGGGTGCCAGGGTGGGTGTGCACCCACCTTGCCCGAGGTGGGTGCCAAGGTGCCAGTGTGGTGTGGGTGCTAAGGTGGATGCCAAGGTGGGTGAGAAGGTGGGTGATAGGTTGAGTGGTAGGATGGGTGGGTGCCAAGATGGGTCACAGGGTGGGTGCAAGGGTGGGTAGGTGCTAGGGTTGGTGTCAGGGTGGGTGGGTGCTAGGTTGGGTTCCAAGGTGGGTGCGAAGGGTGAGTGTCAAGGTGGGTCACAGGTTAGGTGCTAGGATGGGTGAGTGCTAGGGTGCAAAGGTGCCAGGGTGGGTGCTAGGATGGGTCGATGCTAGGGTGAGTGGCAAGGTGGGTCCACAAGTGTCAAGGTGGGTGCCGAGGTGGGTGCCAAGTCGGCGACTGCTATGGTGGATGCCAAGGTGGGTCACGGGGTGGGTGCCAAGTTGCTAGGTTGGGTTCCAAGGTGGGTGCCAACGTGGGTGCTAGGGTGCGTGGGTTAAAGGGTGTGTCACAACGTGGGTGCCAGGATGGGTGCGCACCCACACTGGCCAAGACGGGTGCGGGTGCAAGGTTGGGTTCCAAGCCCGGTCACAGGCTGGGTGCTAGGATGGGTGGGTGCCAAGGTGGGCACCAGGGTGGGTGCACCCACCCTGGCCAAGGTGGGTCACGGGGTGGGTCCTAGGGTGGGTAACGGGGTGGGTACTAAGGTGCGTGCCAAGGTGGGTCATAGGGTGGGTGCCAAGGTGGGCACCAGGGTGGGTGTGCACCAACCCTAGCCAGGGTAGGTCACGGGGTGGTTGTCGGGGTGGGCGTCAAGGAGCCAAGGTGGGTGGCAAGTAGCCAAGTTGCGTGCCAAGGTGGGTGTCGGGGTGGGTGCCAAGGATCCAAGGTGGGTGCCAAGGAACCAAGGTGGGTGTCTGGGTGGGTGCCGAGGTGGGAGCCAGGGTGGGTCCCAAGGTGAGTGCAAAGGTGGGTGCCAGGGTCAAGGTGAGTGCCAATGTGGGTTCCAAGGTGCCAGGGTCAGGGTGAGTGCCAATGTGGGTTCAAAGGTGCTAAGTTGGGTGCGAGGTTGGGTGCGAGGGTGGGTGGGTGCCAAGGTGTGCTAGGTGGAAGCCCGGGTGGGTCGGCATCCCATGGGTGTCGAGTTGGGTGCCTGATGGGTGCTTCTTGTCAAGTTTTAGTCGTCGGGACTCATTTCGAGCCTTAGAGGTCGTTTCTTGTCCGGTTGCCCTGTCTTCGACCTGGGAACCCAATTTTGGTCCTCGGGTCCCATTTTTTTTTGTCTCGCATCCCACTTTTGGCCTGTGGCCTTTTCGGGGTCGATTCTCGTTTTGGGCATCAGAGCATGTTTCTTCTCCTAAAACCCAATATTTGTTTATTAAGTCTCGGAACACATTTTTGTTCTCGTGGACCCATCATGGGTCTTGGAACGCATTTGTGGTCCTTGGGTCCCATTTTGCATCCCGAAACTTGTGTTTTGGTGCTTGATCCCTATTTTGGGTGCCCACCTTGCACCAAGTGCGCACCCGGGGCAAACCGAGCGCCTTGGTGCACCGGGGCAAGATCGAGCGTGCACCCGAGGCGCCCCGAACATGCACCAAGGTGCACTCGGCCCACATGTGAGCGCAGGTCGTTGCGCCCGAGGTGGTGTGTGGGCACCGCGTTGCAGACGGGACACTGCACGCACACGACGCCCCCTCCAGGTGCACGCACGTAGGCCGGGCCGGGTGCACACCCGACGCCCTAGCAAGGTGCGCGCACCCGGGCAGGGCTCACACTTGGCGAACGGGGCGCACTTCGCGAGGGAGGGTGTGCACCTCGACGGGGGTGGGTGGCCGGGGTGGATTCGCACGTGGGTCGCGGTTTGCTAAGTACACACTGCGACAAGCTCATAACGGGTGCGATCATACCAGCGTTAGTGCACCGGATCCCATCAGAACTCCGCAGTTAAGCGCGCTTGGGCCGGAGTAGTACTGGGATGGGTGACCTCCCGGGAAGTCCCGGTGTTGCACCCTTTTTTAGTTTTTCGCCGGGCGTCGCAATGCTATTTGAATAAACCTTTTGCCCGTTTGCGTTCTCGTCGGGGCCGGGCCGGGCCGGGGTGCGCTGCCCGCACTACCGCGCGCGCGGGGGCGACACCGAGCGCGCACCCGAGGCGCCCCGAGCACACAGGCCACGGTGCAACCCGGGCGTTGTGCGCGCACCCCGGTGCGCCCGAGGTGCTGCGCGCGCACCCAGGTGAAATCGGTGTGCACCTCGGCCAGTGCGCGCTCGGTCGAGTCGCGCACGTTGGCCAAGGTGCACGGTGATGTTTCTTACTCTAAGGTTCCGCACCAGACGCCCGGGACAGGTGAGCGAAGCTGGGCGGGGCCGGGTGCGCGGCCGGGGCAGGTGCACGCAGCTGGAGAGAGCTTTGGAGCACACTTCGGAGCGCACCAATGATGCGCTCCATTCAAAAGTTTCCTGAAAAGGCAAAAAAAGTTGAGATTATAGAATTTCCCACTTGAGAGATTGTAAAAAAAAAAAATTTAAAATGAAGGAAACGCGGGTGCCAAGGTTGTGCGCAGCCCAGCCAAGGTGTGCGCACCAAGGCGCCCACCCTGGCGAAGGTGCACGCAAGGTGCGCACCCGAGGCAAACCGGACAATTAACCCAACTTTCGACTTCGCGCGCACCTTGGAGCGCACTTCGGAGCGCTCCTTGGTGCGCACCAATCTTGGGCACCTCGGAGTGCACCATGGCGCCCACCAAGGTGCGCACCCGGGGCAAACCGAGCTCCGACTTCGTGCGCACCTTGGAGCGCACGAAAGGTGCGCACCATGGCGCCCACCAAGGTGCGCAGCCCAGCCAAGGCGTGCGCATCAAGGTGCGCACCCTGGCGAAGGTGCGCACCCGGGGCAAACCGAGCTCCGACTTCGTGCGCACCTTGGAGCGCACAAAAGGTGCGCAACCCAGCCAAGGTGTGCGCACCCCGGTCAAACCGAGCTCCGAATCGTGCGCACCAGAGGTGCACGCCATCGTGCGCACCTTGGAGCACACTTCGGAGCCCTCCTTGGTGCGCGCCGATGTTGCGCACCTCGGAGCGCACCCGGGGAAAACAATGCAATTAACCCGACTTTCGACTTCGTGGGCACCTCGGAGCGCTCTCGGGTTCGCACCTCGGAGCACACCGAGGTGCGCACCTTTGATGCGCTGCCTTCACCAATTTCCAGAAAAGGCAAGAAAACATTGAGAAGGTGTGCGCACCGAGGTGCCCACCCTGGCGAAGGTGCACGCGAGGTGCGCACCCGGGGCAAACCGGGCTCCGACTTCGTGCACGCCGCACCTTGGAGCACACTTCGGAGCGCTCCTTGGTGCGCACCAGGGCGCGCAACCCAGCCGAGGTGCCCACCCCGGCGAAGGTGCACGCGAGGTGCGCACCCGGGGCAAACCGGGCTCCGACTTCGTGCACGCCATGGTGCCCACCGCGGCGAAGGTGCACGCGAGGGTGCGCACCCGGGGCAAACCGGGCTCCGACTTCGTGCACGCCGCACCTTGGAGCACACTTCGGAGCGCTCCTTGGTGCGCACCATGGTGCCCACCAGGGCGCGCAACCCCGCCGAAGGTGCACGCGAGGTGCGCACCCGGGGCAAACCGGGCTCCGACTTCGTGCACGCCGCACCTTGGAGCACACTTCGGAGCGCTCCTTGGTGCGCACCATGGTGCCCACCAGGGCGCGCAACCCCGCCGAAGGTGCACGCGAGGTGCGCACCCGGGGCAAACCGGGCTCCGACTTCGTGCACGCCATGGTGCGCACCGCGGCGAAGGTGCGCACCCGGGGCAAACCGGGCTCCGACTTCGTGCACGCCGCACCTTGGAGCACACTTCGGAGCGCTCCTTGGTGCGCACCAGGGCGCGCAACCCAGCCGAGGTGCCCACCCCGGCGAAGGTGCACGCGAGGTGCGTACCCGGGGCAAACCGGGCTCCGACTTCGTGCACGCCGCACCTTGGAGCACACTTCGGAGCGCTCCTTGGTGCGCACCATGGTGCCCACCAGGCCGCGCAACCCAGCCAAGGTGTGCGCACCAAGGTGCACGCGAGGTGCGCACCCGGGGCAAACCGGGGTCCGACTTCGTGCACGCCGCACCTTGGAGCACACATCGGGGCGCTCCCGGGTTCGCACCGGCGTTGCGCACCGTGGTGGGCACCTCGGAGCACACCAAGGTGG
>NW_026729998.1:0-27246 GCF_030272615.1 Cryptomeria japonica | reverse complement strand
TCAGTGCCAAAGGGGGAGATTGTTGGCATTATGTGAACTGGTATGAGGACATAATGACATTGTATGTTGTCATTGATGTCAATATGCTGAAGAGGTGAGAACCGACATATGTGAGAATTCGTATAACACTATGAACCGACATTTGTGCCAAAGTGAAGCGGTGTGTTTGTTGAAGGTGAAGTGGCATATGGTTATGGGAACCAACACATGGAAGCATTGTATGACTACTAGTTGGTAGTCTCAACTTCAGGGTTTCTGGTTGAAGTGCTTCAAGCGTATGTGGCTCAACTGGTGACTTTGTGTGATGAGTTAGCATTGTAATGAAGAACAGATCATGTAGCCATGTCAACCTTGTGCACGTGAAGGATCTTGCATGAAGGAGAATGTTCCTATCTACCTCGGGAATGTGTGAAGTCTGTAAATGGTGATAATGTGTGATGGGTTATCAACCGTCATGAAATTGGTGGAAAATGGATGATGGAGAAAGTCTTGAGATTGGATCAAGAACTGTTGTATTTAATGCAGTATGCTCAATGGTCGGGATTGAACCGTTTGAATTCCTTAACCTAATAGGTTTTGGGTTTAGGGTTTATGCTATCGACTATCTATTTTCCTATAAGGTCGATGTTGTGTTTCTTTCTAAGGTTGTTGGCAAAAGTTGTGTGTGTGTATCCAAGAGAAGAGATACGTGATTCTTGCTAGACCAAAGGAGAGAAGTGATACCTACAGAGTGTAAGTGCAGTAGGTGAAGAGGAGCATAAGCGGATCTGCATTGGCATTGAGTGTTCTTATCAGATCATTGTAATACCTTTTGATCTCTAACCACTTCAACAGTTGAGAAATCCCTTAATAAGGTAGCTTTAATCGGCTTGCTGTAAATCTTTTAATAGGGTGACTCAAAACCATTGAGTTCTTGAAATCCTCTAACAAGGTAACCTTTAATAGAGTTCAACCCTTAAGTGGGTGATCCCTTATAGGATCAGTTCCTAACAGAACCTATTATATCAGTCTTTAACCAAACAAAGCTCCTAATAGAGCAGACTTCTAAAGAGTTCAAAAACAAGCTTGTGGGTATTCATCCCCACCGTGGTTTTTCCCAGTTGGGTTTCCATGTGAAAAATGAGTGTGTCATGTGTGATGTCTTCTTCATGTGATGTTTTGTTGTTTTCTATCAAGTGGTGAATCATGTTGATCTAGTTGCTCATATGTATATCTTTGATGCTAGATTACCTGTTCATGCATTAGGGTGAAATGGAAATGAAGTGTTAGATTATATGAGAAGATAAGTCTCAACTGGTTTATGCTTGTCTCAGTCATTCTGGGTTTTGCCGATTGTACTTTGTTTTAGGACTGGTGTTATTGTTTGTCTGTCAATGCACAGTTTCTATTGACAAACCAGTTTAAGAGTGTGTTTTTGTCTGTACTGATTCACCCCCCTCTTAGTACCAGTTTGGTACTATCCGTTCATCATTGAGTTATCAACCTATTGATGATCAAGAACAATTAGCAACTAGAATCTCTTGGAAATTGAAGCATGACAAGAGTGTTGTTTTTCCCTTTGTTAAATTTAGTAGTAAGCATAGAGAATCAAGTGGATATTGTCTTTTTCATTATGGTGGTTCTCATTCTCTCTAAAAATGTAAACCATTTAAATAATTTGTTCAAGAACAATATGATAGTTCTCATATACATCATTCAACATATCTTTCTCTCTTTCTTTGTGAAAAGGTAGTGCCTTAGCACTCCCCTCACCCTCATGTTGCTCGTCACCCTATAACACAAGTAGTTAACTTAATTGGGGGCTCCTTGTAATTAGAGGTAGTGATTTTTCAATTTTAAATATCTTGGGGAAGCAACATGGTTCACTTTCACAACTATCCTACCTCTCATCTTTAAACTTTCACCATTTCCTTTATGGAGCACATTTTTCATAAATCGATGTCCTTTCTTGCATAGGCTTTGTTGGCATTGTGTTGTCATTGATGTCGACCGGTATGGGATGACTACCGTTATGAGAGATGTATGTGAAACACTATCATGAAGGAGTATATAATAAGATATCTTGGATATCACCTTGTGTTACAGAACACCAGTAAGACAAGGAAGATGATCACTGGAGTCACTGGTACACAAGTTAGTTCCTGACTTGTGTGGATTAGACGGTAACGTTATCGATACTGATACAATATATCACCAGTAAGGAAAGGATGTCAACTGGTAAGTGATGTGTTGACATAGAGAAGTCAGATCAACCAAATGAGTGGTTGTCAGCCGACAATGCTCATGACTAGTGTACAAGCCAGATGGCCAAGGTGTTTGGGCTATTGTTTGTGATGAAAAGGCAGAATGTTACCTAAATCACATCAACACAAGATGAGAAGAATGAATAGATCACAAGTATGATGTGAAGTTGTAGAACAACAGGAATCCCTCCAGATGAAGATGCAGTCATCATGAGAAGCAATGGCTGACATTGAAAATGCCATCACCAGATCACATGTGTCGGTTTAAAGGTTTGCTGCTCAAACAAGGAAGTCACATGAGTATATTGTAGGATGCAGAAGACAAGGTGTTGCAATACCCTAAAAATGGTCATCTAAACCATGGGCCCCTAATCTCGACAACATCACCAAGGTCCTAACCAAAGGCAATTAAATCAATCTTGAGCACACAATTAATTTCTAAAATCATCAATGTCACATGGCAAATTAATCACTCAATATTAATTAAATATTTTTTTAATTAATTAAATCATTCCAAGTAAATCATTTTAAACAATTATCTTATTTATTTTATTAAATATCCTAGCATATTTAATTAAATAATTCAATTTTCCATAAGTCTTCAAAAAAAGAAACAAATCAAGAAAGAGGAATTAGAAATTATGAGCACAAATCTTCAAAAATAGGAAATAAATCAAAAAAGGAATTAATTGACAAAAAAGAATTAAAAATTGAGAAAAGAAATCAATTGGAGATAATCTTGAAAAACAAATAAAAAATTGATAGATAATCTCAAAAAAATTCAATTAAAACAATTAAATATTAAAATTGAATGAAATAGAGAATAAATCAGTTTTTTCTAATTTTATCTTAATTTTAGTTCAATTTCCTTTAAAACTGAGAAAAGCATCCAATTACATCAATTCACCTGGATTGTGCTTCCTCTTGGAAAATATTGACCACTCATCTATTGGCATTTTGATGATGTTGTGATTGTCATTGATGGACACACACTTGTTTTATGATCACTTCCCTATGTATGAGTTATGCTCAATCGACAATTGTTCCAACTGGTTTTATGCAGTATAGTCTTTAGACTATCGGTGTTTTGCAGAAGGTGTTTACCGGTCACAAACTGACTGAAGACCCAAAGTGGTACAAAGACCTCAAGTGGTTCAAGGATCCCAAAGTGGTAGTTAACATTTTTCCAGTCTTCATTATGACAAACCGGTAATTGGTAAAATGTATGAACTGGTAATTGGTAATGAACTGGTATTACTATGTGATAAGTGTGTGGGAGAAAAAGTGACACTAAGCAAACATGCCCTAATCTCACTTTCAACCACACACTTGTGGAATACGAAAGAGCCTAGAGGTATCACACAATTGGCTACTTCTTCTTGTGGAAGAGAGAGCCACGGGCTACCTATTAGGATTTCTATTCCTTTGTTGTAATTGAAAGATAAAATGATGCAAGTTCAATTCCTAACCCCAAAGTGCAAGTATGAACTAATAACAAGATTGTAGAATTGAACTTAAATAATGGAAAGCTGTAAACACAAGGACAAGACAAGAATGCAAATGCGTACCCAGAGTTAAAATCTGACTGAAAATGTTCGGGATGGGGGCGCGGGCGCCACTGTCCTGATTCTGCCCCTAAAACTACTCCGGAAACTGCTGTTTTGCAAAGTTGTCAAAAATGCTGAAAACTGCTGTCAGAAGGACCAGGGCACCCAGCGCCCCTGTCTCAGGGACCAGGGCGCCCAGCGCCCCTGTCCTGGCAGAACCAGGGTGCCCCATGCCCCTGTCCTGGTCTTCTGCTCTGAAATTTGGTGCGGAGTGCTATCTTGACCTGCCATTCCCGGATCTGCAACCTGCGGCGTCATCCGAGTCCCGAAACCTGCACTTATATCTGAAAAGATGTTTGGGCGGCTATATAGGGTTTTGCCTTAGTCAAACCCCCGCTTCGGTGATTTCCACCTCCACAAATAGCCAAGTTGTATTGTAAAATGTATTGTGTGTGCAGACCTAGTGTGTGTGCAAGGTCCTTAAATGCAAGAAAGCAAACTAGAGCAACCTAGAAAGTAAACCCTAATTGCTCATAAATGATAATGTAAATGCTCTAAATCAAGATACAAAGTGATCTAAAGCATGAATAAAGGATATGTTGAAGCTTATGCAAAGACATGAAAACAACATGAAATCATACCCAACCCTCAAGGGAGGAGTACAAGCCAATCTTCAGTCGGTAATCTCCTATTGTTCTTCAATGTCTTCCAAGCCCTAAATGGATGAATGAAATTGATAAATGCTTGATAGAAGGATGTTGAATGTTGTTGAAGTCCTCAAAGATCTGCTCTTTTTCTGCATATGAGGTTCCTGAAAATGAAAATCAGATCCCTTCAAATGAAGAAAGAGAGCTCTTATGTATGAAACCCTAGGTCTTAATTTCGACTTTTGGCCGACCTAGAGATTGAATATCCCGCCAATTTCTTGGGGTTAAGCTTTATTTTATGATTGGATCGCGCTCCTAAAATTTTGGGAAAAATGTCCGGGACCATGTTGCACTCCGGGCGCCACGGTCCCGACAACTTTTCACCAAATTTTCAGGGCCATCGGATATGATGATTTTAGAGAGAATCCCGAAGTTACAGGTGATTTTGAGATGTTTTGACCCCCAAAATCAAGCCCCCAAGTTCAAAATAGGACCTAATTAGGGTTTTTGATTAAATGATGTATTGGAAGAATAAAATGAAAGGGGCACACTTTAATGAAAGGGCCCAACTTTATGATGTGGGAGATGATAAAATAGAACCTTAGACCTAATTAATTTGATTAATTAAGTGCTAAAGGGGAAATGCAATGCAAAATGCAAAATGCGCCAAAGCGGGTGCTAAAATAGGTGTGAAATTGTACCACCCTAGCAAGTGCGTACAATTTACGACGCTACAATAAGTTACCAACCAGTATTTCTATGATGAGTTATCATCCACTGACACTTTGGCAGTGATTTTGTGTCATGTAACCAAATGTGTCTAGATGCACTAAACCTAGGAACTTGTAATGTAATCTTATTGGACCGACATGAAATCAGATTCCTTTATAAGGACATCATGTCTAGGGTTTTAGGTGTTGAGAGGGTTTTAGTGCATGAGGGTTCTTGCATGTGCAATCATAGAAGATAAGATTAGGTCTGTGTGAAGAAACAAAGTGTGAAGATATTAAAGACTGAAGTAATTCTAAATGTGCATTAACAATGTGCTATCAAGGATCTAACCAAGCATAATGTGCTAGTATTTAGACCATCTATTTGTTGATTACTCATATCTTTGACAAGTCTGAAACCCTTAACTGGGTAGGCCCAACAAAGCCTTTCTAAATACTCTAACAAGGTGGTTCACAACTGTGAATCTGAAATCCTCTCAAGAGGTGGTCTTTAACAGGGCTTATCTCCTAACAGAGATCTAGATTCCTAACAAGATCTATTCTGGTGAAGAACATTGTATGACCTTAACCGGTCTTACCTTAACCGGTCTGGTTTCTATTCTACAGATAGTTACTTGTGAGTTTTTTCTCACCGTGGTTTTTCCCATTTGGGTTTCCACATCAAAACCTCTTGTGTTATGGTGATTGTGCTCTTGTGGGTTAATGCCTTATTTGTTGTTTGGTTTGTATTTGTCTAAACCCATTTGTTAGTAAATCTGTTATACCGGTTAACTACTAAATTGTTTAAGGTTTGAGTCAGTATTTTTCAGTATACTAATTCACCCCCCCTCTTAGTATTCATCATCATCATCATCATTTGATCTCAGCCTTCGGTTTCTTTCTGAATTTTCTATAAATTCAAGCTCTCATCTCTCATTCAAAGATCCTGGAGAATATATTGTTATCATGTTGTTTTGCTCTAGGTTCATTAATATTTGTGCATTTAGATATTCACATATTAGTTATTGTATACATATTTAGATCATTTATCTCATTTATTACTTAAATCATGTCAGATTAAATCTTACATTCATCTAGCTTAAATCCATGCTTATATAGCTTAAATCCTTCGTTTAGGTGTTGTCTAGTCACTGGATAGCTTAGCAATCTAAGAGCAATCTAAACTCGCATCTACTAGAAGGCAATGGGTCGATTTGTTATGGTTTTATTATTCACTGATTATATCTGTCTAACCATGCATGTAATGAATTAATTGAAGTGTTATGTATTCTAGATATAGATATAGGTCCACTTTTCACACACGCATTTTTGGCGCCCACCGTGGGGTAGAAGACTACTTTTTCAGCCTTAAAATCATTTTTTTTTTATCCTACAGGTTTCCTCTGTACAATCTCTATGAAATATCATACGAGTAGTTTCATTGCATCATACAACATTATATTGAAGCCTGTTATTTGTCGTATGAATCAGAAAATGGTTTCGTACGACACTCTATTCTGAATATTTGATTTTGTCTTTTGTCGTCCTATGCTTAGTTATAACTCATATGACAAAACCCTTTTCTCATTTCATTCTATGAGAATTGTCACACGAGTCTTTTTTTTGTTGGATTAAAGCAAGTTTCACTTTTTCAGGGTTTTTCTTGAATTAAATTTTGATTACGCTAACGCTAGCCTTGAATTGTCTTTTGTCTTCTTGGTATTTTCACAACCTAACCAGTTTCTTGCAGCACGCTTGCCAAAGAATTTATCAATCAAACATATGCCTATCAAAGAATGAAAACAATATGACTACTAATGCGTTGTTTTTGCAGGTTGCCTAAAGAGAATCAACCAAACATTGTGTATTCTTTAAATTCATTTTTCTTAGGCACCTAACTTTCTATTTGGTTGATGAACAAATTTGTCTTTTGTGTTTTCAGAAAAATCTAAGAGGTAGGAGAGTATGCTCTTGTCTTTTACATACAATTAGAAATCTAGACCCTCAAAGCTTTTTTCTAAGTTTTGAGATTTTTTTACCTTTAGTGGGCTTGTCACAGTGGGAAAAAGTAATCACCCTGTGAGAACAACCCAAGTGAGTACAACTAGACCTAAGCATTCCAACTCACTATAATAAATAGGCCTCTGGTGATTAAATTCTCAGAGGATGGGATTATTTGAGTTTTCTCTCTGAGCTCTCTCATATCGAGCATTTTGTTGGGCCTCACGATCTCAATCATGTTTACATGACTACAACTTATTTCGGTACCTTGTCGGGCTATAGGCCTCAATCTTGCTTGCGTGACTTCAAGGGGTAATTTCAAATGGAATCCCTAACTAAGAACTATAATATTAGAAGCTACCCGATTCACCTCCGAAAGGTTGATAATCTTTGTGCAAGAGAGATAGTAACTCTTCCAAGACACTTGCCATATCGTGCCCCCATTAGTGTTTGGAGTTGGCTAATAAGGTGTTGAGAATCCATTGCGTGAGACTTAGCAGCCATATTCTGATTAGCTATTGGGTGTGTACCTAAGTCAGCAAGCAAAGGTTTTCTTCTCTAAGACAACTTCCATAGGGTTAGTGTGTTGTGATTGAGTTATTATGGATCTTGCGTGTTTTCTATGTTTTCATCCCTCAAATTGAAATTGAGATACTAAAACTAGAGAAAACAAATCAACAACTTAGTGATAAAACTCTATCCATGTCAAAACAAGCCTATCCCGGTCAAAAAAATTAGTCCACCTCAGAATTGGTCATACTCAGTTGTCAGACTCAGCTACTGAAAAACTCAGATTTTTTGTCTCTGACCTGTTAATAGTCATACGAGCCTTATCATTTGTCATCCTACACCATATCTTGTGTCATACGAGTCTTTTAAATTGTCATTCGATCTCAATCTTGTGTCATACGAGACCCAGCAGTCTATCATTTAAGCTAAATCATGTGTTGTAAGAGACATAACTGCACTGAATCCTTTGTCGTTTGGGACCTGCCCATTTGTTGTACGGTACTAGGCAGCAACTCATACGAAATAGAACTGTTGTTGTCCTAAAGTTGTTATACTGTCGTACGGTCTTAGAAATCCTATCATACGAGTCTCTGATTTTGCTAGACTAGAACAGTCAAACCTATCTAAAATAGTCTACAACGAGTCTAAAACTAGTTATCATCCTCCTAAGCATAAACAACCTTGATAGTGTACCTTTGTCGTTGCGTTGCATGATTTTGTTGATCATCTTTAAGCTAGTTCAAACAACATCTTATCAAATCTAAGTTAACTTAGATAATGTCTTACATAGGATAGATCAGTCCTAAAACCAGACCAGATCTTAGTAACTTTTCTCAATCATTATGTTAAACGAACTACTAGCTACAATTTGATCTTGACTTTTGCAACACATTTAGCTCTCGGTTTTGTCAGTTACAAATGCTTGTTCAAACTAGAAACTCTCACAACAAAATAGACAAAGGAAAATAAACACCCTTTTTGTCAAATGACAATCCATTCTTTGAAGCAAATCTCTTTCAAAATAAACCATCCTCATCACAAATACTAGTTTATGATCTACCAATCTTTGGTCAACCCCTATCTCCCACCATGTCTGGCGAAAGACAAGAACGAGAAGCTAATAAACGAGACACTCACGATGACTTTAGCAATCATGCCACTGATAGTGATTCCTTATTGACTGAATCTAAGCTTCCTAAACCTCCCGAAGCCGAAGTACATAGATGTCAAAATGATAAAGAGTTCTGAAAAATGATGGAGGTCATCATGGCTAGGGAAAAAGAAGACTATTTCCTAGAATTAACAAAGCAAGGCACCAAACTCAATACTAGTTATAATGTGGAGGCCCTTGTCACTAAAGAGGAAGAGACACCATGGGGAAAAATAAGCAAACAAATGCAAACATTACAAACTATGGTCACAAAACTACAAAACAAAGATAAAACACCAAAACAATATTCTCTGGACACAATATGCCCATTCCCATTTGACAAAAACCTTTACATGCCTCCATTTACTTCATGAGTTGAGATCCCAAAATTTGACAAATATGATGGTACCTTAGATCCTCAAGATCATGTCAGAGAGTTTTGTGTTGCCTATATGGAGTTCATGCGCGATCAAATGTATCTCATGCGCCTTTTCCCAAGAAGTTTAGGGGGTCAAGCAATGGAATGGTTCTCAAGTCTACCCAAAGGAATAAAAATGTTTGAAGAACTAATCCAATTATTTTTACAACAATACTCATACAATATTCGACATCCTATGAATATGATAGAGCTTTGCAATACCAAACAAAAGACAGGAGAACCCTTTCTCACTTTTCTCCAATGGTGGAGAAAGATGTTCTCTAGATATTCACAGACTATCCCAGATCTTGAGAAAATGGATATCTTTGTCAACAACCTAATCCATAAATTAAAGTATAGTGTCCAAATGCAAGTACATACTTCATTCAACAAAATGGCAGATAACACCCTCAGAATGGAAGATGTTCTTATAAAAAAGGGAGATATATTGCTTTGGAAAGAAACATCGCAAGGTTCTAGCTCTAAAGAAAAGAGTAAATACTGGAAATACAACAAAGATAATAATAGGAACATTGTTACTAATGGAGTGGTAGATACTGTCCAAGCAAAAACAAAATCCACAATATTTAACTTGGCTAGTGGCATGCAAGCACTCAAGACAGCTGAAACTACAGCAGAAAATCCTCCAAAGAAAATAAGAGAATGGTTTAAAGAAAAGCCTTGGCTTTCAAAGCCTAAGTGTGATTTTACTCCTCTAGATGAGTCATATGAATAATCTTTCAAAACCTTATTGGCAAATGATCTGATAACATTGCCAGACAATTCTAGACCATATGACCCAGAAATTAGACCCAAATGGTGGAGAGAAAATGAATACTATGACTACCATTGGAACAAGGGACATAACATAAACAACTGCATGAAACTTTGAAATGAATTCCAAGATATTTGTTGGAAATCATGCGACTAATGCTGATCATAAGGCCTTTAAAGATCCCTTACCGACTTATGAACAAGGAGATTCCTCAAAATCCAAGAGAGGAGCTAGAGTCAATTATACCTACACTAACAACGATAATGTGATCAACATGATTGAATATGCTCAACCTAAATATTTCAATGTGATCCTAGTCTAAGATCACCAAAGTCAAGAACAAGCTGCTAATGTCATGACTCGCGCTCAAAGGAAGATTACTCTCCTAGCAGCTAGTTCCTCAACTTTCGATCAAACAACATCAAATCTACCAAATAGACAAATAGACACAATCATGGCCAAATCAAATAGTTGGCTTCATCATCTTCTCCTAGTTATAGTATTGTCAAACAATTGAAGAAAACCAATGCTCAAATCTCCATTTTGGAACTGCTTAAGATCTCTTCTACTCATAGAGAGGTCCTAGACAAGGCTCTACTTACCACAAGTGTCCCTAAAGATTTAGACATAGACCGGTTTCAATCTATGGTGGATCACCTGACCTCACCTCATTACCTCAATTTCTCTGAAGAAGATGATAACTCACTGAGTCACCCACATAACCAGCCATTGCACATTGAAGCCATGATCCATAAACACTGAGTTAAACATGTTTTGATAGATGGAGGCGCTAGGTTGAATATTTGTACCTACCATCTACTGACATAGCTGGGATTTTCTGAAAACGTTGTTGACCCAACAAAGAAAATAACAATCAAGGCTTATGATGAAGAAGAAAGAACTTCTAAGGGTCTGGTGCAATTACCAATCAAGGTAGGACCTATAGAAAGAGATATCATTTTTCAAGTCCTCGATCTTCATCTTTCATACAACATCTGGGCAGGCCATGGATTTATGAGATGAAAGCAGTACCATCTACGTATCATCAACGCCTAGAATTTCCTTATGATGGAGTTGAAGTCAGTATTCCTACCATACAAGCTATACCTGCAATGCATTAACACAGAGTGTTGATGCTTTTGTTCCTCATAATAGAGCGACCTCTACAGCTAAAAGTTCAAAATCTTGGCTGAAAGATTTAGAAAAGAAATTGAAAATCACAAACACTGGCATAGATAGCTACAAAATAGAGCCTATACTCTCACTAATGTCTCTTTCTCCATCACCAAGATAGTCAGGAAAACCGTTAGAGCTTATGAAGCCACAAATTTCAGCTCCAAATGTCATTTATAATGGTGTCTTTATACAGTCCTCTACTTCTCTTGCAGATGAAATAGAAGAGGATGATGTTCTCAAATCACTTTTCAAAGAAGATAGTGCAAACAAAGAAATACGACATTGTGAGATTTCCCCAACACAATATGGTCCAAGATATAAGATGCTTCAACACGTGGGATATTCAGGGGCTGGTCCTCTAGGGAAACATCAAAAAGGTATTGTTGAATCTATTCAGTTACAAACTAAGTCTATCAATGATAAAGTTGGACTAGGATATGATCCAAGAAAGCAATCAAATCAGAAGCACACGTCCCACCATCAATGTAAGTGGAAGAAAAAGGTACTACCTTTAACAACACAAGAAATTAATACTCAACAAACTCAGGAAGAGTATGATGATGAACAAAAAGAATCTCCCACCCAGAGAGAGGAAATAGATGGTAATCAAGTTCCAATTATATCGGATATAATACCACAAGAAGTAGAAGTCCTAGAAGATATGAGAGATGAAGTATATAGAATCAGAGAATTGTTTGCACCGTTGAATATTCTGGTAACATATACTGGCAGACAACAAGTAGATGATTCAGAAACTGATTCCAATGAGTATGAATGGGGTCCTGACCATCTCTTAGATACCTCTACTATAGAAATCCCTGAAGAATCCAGTGATATCACAGATGATGCACAAGAGCTGATATGCCTAAAAATGGAAAATGAAATGGAAGATATCAGACTAAAAAGACAAGAAGACTATGAACGACAGTTGGAGGAAGAAAGGACACAAGCAATTTCTTCACCTACTAACTCTCCCTCTAATGAGATAAGATGAATCAGGTATGGAACTACAAAAGAAGAATTAGAAGCTACAGAAATAGAACTAGTCATCTGTCCAGAGGAAGTTGAATAGAACAGATGATAGGGATTAACAGAACCATCAAGGTTATGTCCACAAGTGTGTTAAATACAAGTACTCAATGAACCAAATCACGAAGGAACTTGCAACATCAAAGATGTGGGTATTGATACTATATATACTTTTACTAAGCCACTTGAAGATGAATCAAAAACTTCATCCTATGACTTTGATGACTTAGACAGGAGCTCTATTTATAACAACAACTATTCAACAATACATTATGACTACTCTATCATGAATGTTGAGATATTATCTGCTGACCCTGTTACTAACACACCACAATATGTAGTCCAGTCTGAAGTAGGTGACGATGCTAGAAGTAGCTCGCTTGGGTTAGGTCCAATAAATACTAACATGAATTTTGACAATCATGTCATGACTCTTACTGGTCTCGAGACACATACGCAAGGTAGTCTTCTGGAACTCGACTGGTTGGTCCGAATCCATGATGATAGTACCATGAACTCCCTTGAACTTGTTCCAACCTTATCCTTAATACACCCTAAATTGATTGATTGTACTCTTTATAACCAACCCTTGGATGTACCTACTTTTGCAAATGACTAAACATTAGCCTATTATCTCAATGCAGTTGAACCCATGAACTCTTCCACCAGTGAATAGAGTGGAAACAAGACTGAAATAGATATCAAGTATCTTAGTCACAAAAATAAGAAAAATAAAAATAAAAGATCTGATGGCAAAAAACATATTGTGGCAGTATCAAAATCTAAAAAAGAGAAAATAAAGGGCGTACCTAAGGGTGAAAACCTCTCTGAGGTGCCTAAAGGTGAGATACTTGATATTCTACCATGTCATTTCCAAGAGAGATCTTCCATATTGATCAAGCCAACTCAGCCAGTGAACATTGGGAGTCAAGAAATGCCACATATCATTAATTTAGCCCAATCACTATCAGCAGAAGAGTTAAAAGATTTCAGCAACCTTTTTGTAGAAAAGAAGATCAAATTTGCATGGACATACTCAGACATGCTAGGACTAGATCCTGATCTCACCATGCATCACCTCTCTATTACACTAGGAGGTAAACCAGTCAAGAAAAAACTCCATAAGATGCATCCTCATGTGGCACTGCTAGTCAAAGCTGAATTAGAGAAATTGCTAAAAGCTAGATTTATTAGAGCTATAGACTATGGAGAATGGATATCAAATATGGTATCTATATCAAAGGAAGACAAATCTATTAGAGTTTGCATAGACTTCAAGGATTTCAATAAGGCATGTCTGAAAGATGATTTTCCATTGCTCAATATTGACACGATAGTAGATATGACTGCTAGATATGAGATATATTTGTTAATGGATGGATTCTCTGGCTACAATCATATCAAGATAACACTTGAAGATCAAGAAAAGACAACTTTCACATGTGCATGGAGAACATTTTACTGGAATGTTATGTCGTTTGGGCTAAAGAATGCATGAGCAACTTACCAAAGAGCAGTAACCACTATCTTCCATGATATGATGCATAAAAACATGGAAGACTATGTCGATGATACCCTAGTCAAAACCATGAAGAGATCTACGCATATTCAAGAACTAGGCCTCATACTAGATAGAATGGAAAGATTCAAGCTCTGATTAAATCCTAAAATGTGTGCATGTGGAGTAACATCAGGAAAATTGCTTGGTTACATAATTTCAAAAAAAGGAATTGAGGTTGACCCTAAAAAGGTCCAAGCTATAATGGAAATGCCTCCGCCCAAGAATATCAATCAAATGAGAAGTTTACAAGGCCGTGTTCAATCAATAAGGCATTTTATATCTCAGCTAGCAAACAAAGTTGAACCCTTCACAAAGGTATTAAGGAAAGGAATTCAATACAACTGGGATAAAGACTGTGAACAACATTTAAAACAAATCAAAGAATATCTTTCTAATCCACCCATATTAATGCCACTGATTCAAGGTAAACCATTGATCCTATACATTTCAACTACAGATACTTCACTGGGGGCACTTCTGGCACAACAAGATGACAATAAAAAGGAACGATCTATCTATTACATCAGCAAAACATTGGTGTTGTATGAAATGAATTACACTATAATAGAGAAAGCATGCTTCGCATTGATCTTTGCATCATAAAAATTAAGGCACTATATGTTGGCACACTCTATTAAACTAGTAGCTAAGATTGATCCACTCAAATATCTTCTCAGTAAAGCAACACTTAGAGGAAGACTGGCTAAATGGGTCATGGTTCTTACAGAATTTAACATTGAATATGTGGATTGTAAAGCCATCAAAGGACAAGTTATTGCAGACCAACTTGTTGATGCTCCACTTGAAGACAGTCAACCTCTGCATATAGAATTCCCAGATGAATCAATCATGCACCTTACTGAACAATCATGGAAGATGTTCTTTGATGGGTCTTTCACTCAACATGGTTCTGGTGCTGGAATACTTTTTGTTACTCCCCAAAAATACTCAATCCCAAAATCTTACAATATTCTCTTCCCTTGCACAAATAACATTGCAGAATATGAAGCTTTGGTAAATGGAATCAAGCTGGCCATCGAGTGGAAGATTGTTGAATTACACATCTATGGAGATTCTCAACTCATCATCAACCAAAACATTGGCCTATATCAGATAAGAGATGAGAAATTGATGCCTTATAAGAGAATGATGGATGATCTGAAGAAATACTTTACCTTTTTATCATTTCAGTACATCCCCAGAACAACAAATAGAGCAGCGGATGCAATGGCCACTTTGGAATCTATACCACAGCTATAGGAATCTAATTTTTGCTTTGAATTCCTGGTGGAAGAGTTACATTATCCTTCCTATGATTCTCCCGAGTCCCAAATGCTTTGTTCTATTATTGGACATGATTCATCTCATTATAGCCACATTTACTCTTAACTGCATGACCAAGTTGTCCCTGCTAATCTTTCCCGAAATGAAAAACGGAACCTAGTCCAAAATGCATCATGGTACGTCATCATTGCTAACAACCTATTCAGGTGAGGTTTAGATAATACTTTGCTTAGATGTCTAGAAACTAAGGAGTCTCTACATGCATTATCTGAGGTTCATGAAGGTGTTTGTGGATCTCATTTGAATGGTCTAACTTTAGCACAAAAACTACTAAGGGCTAACTACTACTGGCCAGACATGGAGAAAAAAGCTCAAAAATTTGCTAAAACTTGTGAAAAGTGCCAACTGCATGGGCACCTTATCCATGCTCCAACAAGGGATCTCATACCCTTTGTGACACACTAGCCCTTTCAATAGTGGGTGTTTGATCTAATTGGTCAAATCTATCCTGCATCATCTAACAGACACAAATTTATTATCACTACCACTGAGTACTTCACTAAGTGGGTAGAAGCGATTCTGCTCACCAAAGCAACTAGCAAACAAGTAGCTCTATTTATTCTTAATTATATCATCTACAGGTATGGTATACCTTCATCCATTATAACTGACAATGGGGGACAGTTCAAGAACAAAGATCTAGACGAACTCTATGAGAAATTCAAAATAAAAAAACACTGGTCATCAGTATATTACCCTCAAGGTAATGGACAAGTAGAGACATCTAACAAAAACCTATTGACTATCTTGCATAGAATAATGAACAAATCTGGGAAGAATTGGCATTTGTAGCTCAATCCTATATTGTGGTCTTATAGAACAAGTATCAGAACACCTACTGGGGCTACACCTTTTTCTTTGGTGTATGGGTATGAAGCAATATTACCTATTGAAGTGGAAATACCATCTCTAAGAGTTTCTTTGCAAGGTCTTGTTACTGATGAAGACTATAGAATATCTAGATTACAAGAGCTTGAATTGATGTATGAGCATCGACAAGTGGTATTTGATTGTCTTAGAGTGTATCAAAAGAGCATGTCCAGAGGATATAACAAAAAGGTTCGACACCAAGAATTTCAGGTTAGTGACCTAGTTCTAAGAGAAAATCCTAAAAAATCAACAGTTTCGAGACAACAAAGGGAAGTTCGAACCCAATTGGCTGGGTCCCTATATCATTACGGCAACTTTTGGCTCTGGTGCCTATCAACTCTCAACATCAAAAGGAGAATAGCTCCGTAAACGGATCAACACCATCCATCTGAAGAAATTCTTCACTTAAATATTCTCTGCTCCAGCAGCCTATAGAGCTAAAAAGTCCCGAAGAAATCCTAAAAATCATAAAATATCCTGAAGAAATCCTACAAACCATAAAATGTCCTGAAAAAATCATAAAAATCAGAAAAAGTTCTGAAAAAAAAAAAAAAATCAGAAAAAGTCCTGAAAAAATCCTAAAAATTAGAAAAAGTCCTAAAGAAATTCAAAAAAACAAAGAAAAGAAAAAAAAGAAAAAAAAAGAAAAAGAGAGAAAATGCTCTGGTGGAAACCTAGTAAATAGGCACCTTGGTAAAAAAAATAAAAATGAATCTCTACCAAGTAGGTGAAAACCTGGCAAACAGGTGCCTCTTGTACTCAAGCACTCC
The DNA here is from genome assembly GCF_030272615.1 of Cryptomeria japonica. NCBI lineage: Eukaryota > Viridiplantae > Streptophyta > Pinopsida > Cupressales > Cupressaceae > Cryptomeria > Cryptomeria japonica. Next base: position 10,495 of record NW_026729998.1, on the reverse strand, counting down.
ATCTATCAACGCAACATTGGCATTCTTGCTTTCATGCATCTTTGCTTTCGCCTGTACATATTTTAGTCACTTTTGTGAGATCCTGGTTCATTGGAACCCTCATGGCTTGAAATCAATCATTGTCCTAGTCTTAGGTTAATCGCTAGAGCACTTTACATGTCCTAAGAAGTATCAACCAAGTCATCTTTACGTCAATGATACTCTGTCGTCAACTCCAAGTCAGTCACCTATCTCCTAACTACTGAAGAGTTTTATCACTGAGTAAACAAGCAAAACAACATAACTGAAAACAATCACTAAACAGTTTGAGCTATGCATGCAAATTTTCTTTGTGTGTTGTCTTTTATTGAATTTTGATTATTATCTCTCTAAGTAACTCGAGGAAGTCTATCTTGACTAAGAGGAAAAAGGATTGGGGGCATAATATCTTTGTTGTTTCTTCTTGTAGGAATGATTTCGATGATCTAGAAACATCTAATCAGCTGGGTGTCTATGATAAGTGCCTTCACATCAAGGTGAAATTGCCTCACATACCCTGACTCCTCTTATTTGAATGCTATAGGGAGGTTCCCATCATATCTTTGTCTATTTTGAGGGAATTTCTTTATTGTGCAATCCAAGTCCCTGTGAAATCTGTCCAAGGATATGAACGAAAAAAGGGTTATTGCGGACAAGATAATTAATATTGCAAATGAAAAGAAGTGAACTCTATTATGTCTGCTATAATTGTAAAACACTCAGTGATGAAAATTAAGCTTTCCAAAGTCCAGTGACTAGGGATTGCATCTAATTTTTCATATCATTTTGCATTTCATTCCGCATCTTGTGAATTTAGAGTGATTTCAGTATGGTAGCAATGATCTCCTTATTTTTTGAATGAGTGCTGGAAGCTTCATTTTTTTTTAGCTACGTGGTCTCTTTTCATCATTTCTCTGATCGAGTACTTGTGTTTTCGAGATGTTTAGCTGCATACATAAACATTTAATATAGATCCATACATTTCATTATTACACATCTGCATTCATCTTATTGCATATAAAAAAATGACAAATTTGCATTATTCATTACTTAGTTGCACATTCATCTATTTGCATATGAAAAGAAACAAAAATAGACATCCATGATCATTTGCATTACATACATTCCTACTAGAAAGAAATGCATACATGTAGAATAAATCATATAAAAAGCATCTCAAAAATTGAAGCAACACAAGTATAATGAAGTCAAATTGGATCTTGTATATATATATATATATATTGTATCAATTATAAGAGCACAAAATGATGTCAAATGACATATACAAACTCCCATTGGAGCAAGAATCGTATGGCTACAAAAAATAAGTGTGTCTACAAATAAGAATACTAATATCATAGCTACAAAAAGAATATCTAGCTTTGAGCCTCTCCCTCATCACCTGGTGGAGGAGGTGGAGCTCGATGACCGAGATCTTGATGAGGTGCCTGAGATCCCTTTGAACGTGCCATATACTGCGAGTAGGGTATAACCTACTACGTAACTGGAACTATGACACTATATGCTGCAACATAGTAGGCTGCCCTACTAGTCTAGTGAAGGATCTCCTATTGCAAGGGCTCTATCTCTGCTCTCATCTCAGAGATCTGGCAATTGCGCTCAACCCTAAGATTGGTAAGCTGTCGGTCTTGCTCCACCAGCTGAGTCTGAGCCAGTGTAAACTATGACTACAACTCTACTAAACGTGCCCTCATCAACCATCCATCATTTGTCCCCTACTCTCTCACAGGCTCTCTAACCCCATCTCCACCTCTAGCTCCACCCTGCTCCTCTCACCGCTGACGAGCCTATCTTAGAGCTACTCGCTCCTCCCTAGCCCTGCCCAATCTCACACCTATACCCCCAAGTGATCCACCCTCATCCCTCCATTGTCCCACATCAGTTGGAACCCTGCTACTACTAGCACCAGGATCACTACCTATCCGCCTCAAAGCCTTAGCTCTCTGTCCCCGTCTCTGGCCCTGCCTTTGACCCTATCCCTATCCCTGCACGGGGGCATCATCCTCAACCTCCTCAATGCGAGGAACCTACTCAGCTGGATCCACCAAATGAGGGAATGAATGTTGCTGAAAATAATCTCTATACTAGGGTAATAACCCCGCAACTACAATATCACTCAAGTAATCCCATCTCAGTCTCTATAGACCAATCAGCTCCTGCATGGCCAAGGCATAGGACAACCTTAGTGACCATCCCTTCCTCTCCTCATCAGCATATCGGGCATATGTTGTGAACTCCTATGATACCCCTTGAGGTCATCCATACTGCCTCAGCACCCGTGATACTACAAACCGCTCCACTAGCGTCTGTGATCTGCCAATAAGAGGGCAAGTAACAAAAAGGTCCCTGCGTACTAGCCTCTAGTCATCCCATGGTTCTAAGCCCCTATAAGGCCTCCATACCATGACTATCAGGTCATCCAACTACCACTATCAAAATCCCGTCTTCCCTAGATGGGGTTGTGTAACATAACCAACATACCTATATACAACCGGTTGCCCAGACTCTCTACTATCATCAACAATAGGCCGACAAATTGGGAGGTGCTCCCAAACCCAAACCTGTAAGATCAACACACCAGTGACATTGCTTCTACCATCCCTATAGACTAACTCATGCATCTTGTGATACATGTGGGCTAATATGCAAGAACCCTAGCCAAGCCTCTGAGGGATCTCCATCAATCTCTCTAGCATCCTGCCCCATTCACACTAGAATCCCTGCTGTCCTCTATTTGACATCAAAAAACAACTGATAAACCCTGCTAGAACACAAGCCAGAGGAAACTCATCATTGTACCTGTTCATCATGATGTCCCAACTGATGGAACGTGTTGGGATATCAGGATCCCTGAAGACGTGCCTCACTACCTGTAATCCAGGAAGGTGTCCTGAATATTAGTCCACCTTATCCCCAGAAAAAGGGATACGAAGGATCTTATATACATCCTTGAGAGTGATAGTCATCTCCCCAACTGGTAAGTGAAAGGTGCTATGCTCAGAATGGAATCTCTCTACCAATGTTGTGAGCATATCGTGATTCACATGGATATTGGGTAATCTCAACAAATGTGTCAAGCCACACAAGTCAATATGAGCCTCCTCAACCTCTAATAGCTGTCGAACTAAAGTCATGGTAGGTGGATAAATACACCTGAAGAGCACATGAGGCAATCGAGCCTGCAAAATAAAATAATGGAATATCATAATACATTCCAAATAAGCCTACAAGAGGAGTAAAACATCATGCAAATCCAACTACGTCAATTACAAAAATAAAATTTCAAATTTAGACCTTAAAAAATGCTCACTTTTTTCAAAATGAAAAAACACAGAAGATCAAAAACTCGTACAAGTCAGGATTGAGCCCCGTATGATAAAATACTCCCAAACGATAAAAGATTAGACTCTGGACGACAAAATGGTCTTTCAAGAAGGTTGTCGTATGACACAAGGGTGGCCCTAGAATGACAAATCTAATGGTTTGAAACGACAAAATACAATTTAGCAGTTTGTCATATGAGAAAGGATACTATCTCGCATGACAAAATGAGAAAAACTGACTCAACATGCCAAAAACTTGAAAAATCAACAAAAAAATTCAAATTTGGAATGAATAACAAGCTTAAGATAGATCACTTACTGGTGGCTCATAGTGTCGTGGTCGATTATGTCATCTCTAGTGCTCGAATCGATGCTCATGAGTAGGGACCACCATTTTTCTTACAGAAGGTTTTTTGAATTTTCAAACTTTGGAGGGTTAAAATAAATTGAAAATGACACTTTTTGTCCCATATATAGCTAAAACACTAATTTTTCAACTTGTTCCAATGGATGTGAAAATTGTACCCTTAGCTAATTTGCCCATTCTAACTCCATTTTTGGGATCGAAATCAAAATTTGAGATCATTTTTCTAGTCAATTTCACAAAATTTGACCCACTTAGTGCTTTTCATCACAGGCCCATTCTCTTCTTTAATTCGTGCTAAATTTCTCATGAATCAATGCTAAATCATGCTTTGCGCTCACTTTTCTCATCATGCTTAATTTTCAAAAATTCCTCTGAATCAATTTGTGCTCAAATAACTTATCATCACTCAAGATTTCCTATCATCATGTACCCTTGCTATCTTTCAATTTCTCTCTCAAGGGGGCATACTCATGACCTTATGACCTCACATCTTCAATGTCAAGAAAATTTTCAAATCTTAATCAAAAGTCGAGCAAAACATCTTTTTCAACTAAAGAAAATCAATCAAATCCTTATTGCTAAGGGACATCTCATCTTCATCACTTTATATCAAGTTGAAATTTCTCGATCATCTAAATCAAATCAATCTCTAGGGGCATATTAGTTTCATCACTTCATATCAAGTTGATATTGTCTTCGTCTGAATCAATCTCTTAACGTTAATCAGTTTCACTGCTTTTCATCAAGCTGATTATTTGTTTAAACTCAATCAAGGGTTTAAAGAGTATCTTTGATCACACTCAATCTAAGCAGGTGTTCAATATTCATCGCTTTGGATCAAGCTGGACATTTTATCTTTGCTCATCGTATCTTGATCAATCAAGTTTAAGATCAATTTTTATCATCACTCACTGTGTCTAGATTAATCAAGTTCTAGATCAGTAAGATCCACTTCTTGATAAATCAAGTTTAAGATCAATTTTTATCATCACTCACTGTGTCTAGATTAATCAAGTTCTAGATCAGTAAGATCCACTTCTTGATCAATCAAGTTCAAGTTTGGTATCTTTTGTTTTCAATCGTTCTTAAGTTCAATCAAGTTCAAGATCGGTATCACTTTAATTAGACTTCATTGATCTTCATCGCTTCAAATCAAGCTAAACACCTCGCTTTCATCTAGTTCATGATCAATCAAGTTCAGAACTGGCATCTCCTAGACATCACACATTCTTTGAACCAACGCGTTGCTCGCAAATTAATTCAAAGAGGGGTAAATGTAATACCCTAAAAATGGTGATCTAAACCATGGACCCCTAATCTCGACAACATCACCAAGGTCCTAACCAAAGGCAGTTAAATCAATCTTGAGCACACAATTAATTTCTAAAATCATCAATGTCACATGGTAAATTAATCACTCAATATTAAATAAATATTTATTTAATTAATTAAATCAATCCAAGTAAATCATTTTAAATAATTATCTTATTTATTTTATTAAATATCCTAGCATATTTAATTAAATAAATCAATTTGCCATAAATCTTCCAAAAAAGAAACAAATCAAGAAAGAGGAATTAGAAATTATGAGCACAAATCTTCAAACAAAGGAAATAAATCAAAAAAGGAATTAATTGACAAAAAAGAATTAGAAATTGAGAAAAGAAATCAATTGGAGAGAATCTTGAAAAACAAATTAAAAATTGATAGATAATCTCAAAGAAAGCAATTAAAACAATTAAATATTAAAATTGAATGAAATAGAGAATAAATCAGTTTTTTCTGATTTTATCTTAATTTTAGTTCAATTTCCTTTAAAACTGAGAAAAGCATCCAATCACATCAATTCACCTAGATTGTGCTTCCTCTTGGAAAATCTTGACCACTCATCATCATTTGATCTCAGCCTTTGGTTTCTTTCTGAATTTTCTATAAATTCAGGCTCTCATCTCTCATTCAAAGATACTGGAGAATATATTCTTATCATGCTGTTTTTGTCTAGGTTCATTAATAGTTGTGCATTTAGATATTCACATATTAGTTATTGCATACATGTTTAGATCATTTATCTCATTTATTGCTTAAATCATGTCAGATTAAATCTTGCATTCATCTAGCTTAAATCCATGTTCATATAGCTTAAAAATCCTTTGTTTAGGTGTTGTCTAGTCACTGGATAGCCTAGCAATCTAAGAGCAATCTAAACTCGCATCTACTAGAAGGCAATGGGCCAATTTGTTATGGTTTTATTATTCATTGATTATATCTATCTAACCATGCATGTAATGACTTAATTGAAGTGTTGTGTATTCCAGATACAGATACAGGTCCACTTTTCACACACATAGGTGTCACTCCACCAATAAGTGGAACTTATCTCTTATCATGCAATGTGTGAATCATAGTGTTGTGAGATAAGGAAGAAGAGATGTACATCAAGTGCATGAAATTAGGGATATGCACTAAACTGACTGAGAAGGCATGTTGAGATGCTGGTACAGATCAAGAGTGTTTACCAATATGTAAATCCACCATATAATGAGCAAGGTGCAGATACAGATGACTTCCCACTTTGTGGGAATGTGCATGCTTCAGATAGACATGTCTAAAGACTGGATTAGGTGTTCCACCAATAGTTCAACAAGTGCAGACATAAGGAGTCAACCAGTATAATGTGAGATACTGACAAGGTTAGTAAACTAGGAGGAAAGAGGAACTAGTAGAGTGTCTGATCAGTGATCCTATCTGGACCAACATGAAGAGTCAAGCTGGCAGTTGGTCGATATGGATGCCACATGGATTCAAGGTGGTGGACCTGCATTCTAATGAAGAAGGAATGTACACTAACGAGGTAGTTGCAGAGTTGGTCAACATTAGTGGAAGATCCCACAATTCACGAGATGTGTTGCAGAGGTTTGCGGCTTGAGGTTTGGAGGAAACCTTAGAGCCAACCAAGAGTGTTTGAAGAGATTGAGGTGGATGAAGGAAACAACAATATAGATCTTGGTGTCTGACCAAGAGATCAGCTGACAAGGTAAAAAGAAGATTGCCAAAGATAGAAGGCATGGTAAAGAAGGTGCAATAATGATAAAAGTGTATTGTTGGTTGTCAGAGAGATCAAATCGGGGAAGATCTGATTGGATTTGGTTTGCCTCAAAGGTGATGAGGAAACCCTAACTGCCCATGTTTTTGAATTTGTTTTTGGCAAGAAAACCAGTCTATAAATATGCAGGCCAAAGACATAGTAAGTGTTGCTACTAAAGAGAAGAGGATAGTGCTACTGCAAAGTGATTGAGTGTTATTTCTGCATGTGAGAGAAAAACAACCAAGTTCTCAACAAGTATTTGATAAAAGAGGTAGATTCAAGAGTAGAACCAGTAGTGGTTATACTGGCATAGCAGAAGTGAAGAGAGTTGTAGAGAAGGTAGACAGTGAACTGGTAGAGTATAGCACTGGTAAAGTGCAGAGTAGTGAGGAGGAGATTCAACAAAGACGAAGAAGAGGAGAGGTGTATCGATAGGTTTTGCAGGCAGTAGAGTAGCAGAATTCTGAGTCGGTGTAGCAGAGAAGGTATCTCATCGACAGAGTAAGGTATATGAAATGGTTACAAGATTCACTTGTAGGAAGACAACTACTTTTGTAATTGATGTTTTAAATCTGAACGCTGAGTTGTAGCTCAGTGCATGGGTTGTAGCCCATAAACAAGTTAGGGGTTGGCGCTCCTTGGGTTGGTGCCCTAAACATTGTAATAGAGTTTTCATTGTGAGGCTGGATTGGAGCAGTAGTCTCTAGCAGCATTGCTCACTGAGGTTTTTCCCATCTTGGGTTTTCCTCATACATACTGGTGTTATGTGACACCCTTTATGTGTGTTTGCATTTGTGTTGGTCTCTCCTCTAACTGGCAAGTCTACATTGTGTTAGTTCCCATAAACCGTACTCACATCTAGGTTGTTAAAGGGAAAATTTGAGAACCACTGATTCACCCCCTCTCAGTTGTACATTGTGTCTAACAATTGGTATCAGAGCGTAGGTTCTTATCTAGATGAAATTTCTCTAGCTAGGGTAGATTTCAGCTTAAGGACACAATGGTTTGGTTAGTGTCAATCCATGCTCCTGTGTTTGATGGTTCAAACTATTCTATTTGGAGTTGTAGAATGGAAGTCTTCCTATCCTCTCTAGGGTTTGATATATGGATGTCGGTTATCAATGGTCTCCCTAGGAATGTCAGTCCTCCCACCTAATCTGAAGAAGAAAGAAGTTGCTTGTGCAATGAAGAAGCCATGAAGGCCATATTTAGTGGGCTCACCGGTGATGTCTCCACACAAGTGGATAAGTGTAAATCAACAAAGAGTCAATGGGATAGACTAAGGAAGCTCTATGGAAATGAACCCTGCACTACTAGATTAGTGTGTGGAAGTGAGAATAACAATGCAGTAGATACATGTGTAAGTGATGAAGGCAGATCCACTAGCAGTCACAACATTCATGAAGAAGGAACCCATCTCCTCATGGCTCAAGGATCTGAAGATGAGGTTCACATCTGAAAGTGATAAGGCAAGTAGATCCCACCAATAAGATGTGTTTGGCAGTGATGATGAGGAAGAAGGAGATAAAATAGATAGATATAGCGATCAAGATCTATTTGATAGTGAAGGAGAAGAAGAAGAAGATGAAGAACTAGATCTTGAGTGTGAAGTGGTAAGTGCTCTAAAAGAGCTTCAAAATGTTAGAAATGATTTTAAAATCTACAATAGATTAGTTCATGAGGATTGTAGTCAGTTGAGAACCTGCCTTGATGTGTCAAACCAAAAGGTTTGATTATTGACCTCTCAACTAGAAGAGACAAAAAGATTGGCTAATGATTTGAAATTAGTCTTGGACTCCAAGGAAAGTGAAAGGGAGAATTGAAGAAATGAATACAAGATATTCAATAATGCTACTATAGTATAGTAGAACCGACTAACAAATTGCCTTGAGGAATTTGAGAAATGCATCTCAGAGTTGAAGTCTTAGGCAACGACATCAAGGTATGCCGGTGTGAAGATCTAGCATCTAGGCTAGAAATTAAAGATAAAGAATACCAAAAACTACTTGGAGAAATGGAGACTCTCCAAAATGACCTTGAGAAATGTCAGGATGAGCTCAAGGTAAGAATCCGGTTTGATGGCAACAATGATGCCTTGGATAGAATGTTGAAAAAGAAAAAGCATGCCAAGGACACTGAAGGGTTAGGAAGTGGTGTCGGTCAATGCTCCACCAGCAAGAATGTCCCCCACAATGACATACAGTTTGTCTCCTCAAATGGAGAAAACAAGGGATAGACCTTCACAGTTAGAATTGCTCCCTGAAAGAAGGTTGTCCTAAGAACAATCAGTGAAGACATATAGACAAGAATGAAGACTGGTGCTACAAGAAGGAGGAACAATGCAGATCCCAAAGGTAAAGGGAGGATGGGAGAAGATAGCTTCACTGGAAGCAGCAAAATGAGGAAGCACCAAAAAAGACCTCCTACCAGCAAAGGATAAAGAAATGCTACCACCCACAAGGAAAAACATGTGTGGGAGAAGAAGAGACTAGATGGAAGAGATGCATAGAATGGACAACCAAGGATCCATTCTCAAAAAGGAAGAAATGGAGATGCTAAACTGGTAAGATCTCCTCATGCATGGAAAAATAAATTTATAAGTCATATGCCATCCTTTATCGGTTACTTCTTTGCATGTAATGCTTATGGCCATAGGGTAGAGGAATTTAGAAAGAGATCTAGAAAGAATAATATAGGATCTCATGGACATCATGCATATGAGAAAAATGTATCCAGGAGTAGATACATGCATGTCCCCTCTCTAGGTTATGCAAATGTTGTTTGTCATAACTGCAATGGTTTTGGCCATAGAGAGTGAGTGCAGGAAGATGAACCTATAGTCACATGGTGGCTGGTATAACTATGCTTTGTAGAAAGGTATATATAGAGCATATGGAAGTCAAAGAGATGCATGGAACAAAAGGAGAAATGTTCCTACAGGAGCAAGAGGTCCATTAGTTTTGGTTACCAGTCTTAGCAACATGGCCAAAACAAGATGGTTAAACTAGTATGTCAAGAGATTCCCCAAACATGAAGTTGGGATGGATGTTGTGTGCTACTATAGCACTACTTCTGGCCATGATGGAGAATGAGGAAATGGAAGGACCCATCAGCTAAAGAAGGAAAGACCTACTCCTAAGCCTAAAAATGGGAAGATGAATGAGACCAAGTAGGTATGGAGGAAGAAGACCATGGACCACCACTATGCACTCATTGCATAGGTGATATCTCCTAAAGGCTAAAAGAGATGTAGGATCTTAGGGGGAGTAATATACTAAATTTATCATTCACCCCCTCAGTGATGAAGGGAACATGGAAGAACATGTTTTTGTCAATATGAAAGATTATATCACTATTGTTGTATTAATATATGACAAGATAACAATCAGAACCAGATACAGTGTTGTCAAGTGTCAGGAGTCACAAGGAGGTGGTCTGATAGTGATAGTGGACTGGTATAGGAGACTGGTGTATATAGGATGTTTACCAACCTAAATGCTAATAGTTACTTGCAAGTTATATAAGACAATGAAGTTGGAGATCATTGTAATAGCCCTAGTAAAATGGTTTGTGGAGTTCATGTCTCAGGTGGTATTGGAAAAGTCCTGAATGACATATGTTGGCCTCAGGGTTGATCATGCAGGCATGCATATTTTTGGGCTAACTGATTTAATTTATGGC
>NW_026729997.1:0-27277 GCF_030272615.1 Cryptomeria japonica | reverse complement strand
CGCACTACCGCGCGCGCGGGGGCGACACCGAGCGCGCACCCGAGGCGCCCCGAGCACACAGGCCACGGTGCAACCCGGGCGTTGTGCGCGCACCCCGGTGCGCCCGAGGTGCTGCGCGCGCACCCAGGTGAAATCGGTGTGCACCTCGGCCAGTGCGCGCTCGGTCGAGTCGCGCACGTTGGCCAAGGTGCACGGTGATGTTTCTTACTCTAAGGTTCCGCACCAGACGCCCGGGACAGGTGAGCGAAGCTGGGCGGGGCCGGGTGCGCGGCCGGGGCAGGTGCACGCAGCTGGAGAGAGCTTTGGAGCACACTTCGGAGCGCACCAATGATGCGCTCCATTCAAAAGTTTCCTGAAAAGGCAAAAAAAGTTGAGATTATAGAATTTCCCACTTGAGAGATTGTAAAAAAAAAAAATTTAAAATGAAGGAAACGCGGGTGCCAAGGTGTGCGCAGCCCAGCCAAGGTGTGCGCACCAAGGCGCCCACCCTGGCGAAGGTGCACGCAAGGTGCGCACCCGAGGCAAACCGGACAATTAACCCAACTTTCGACTTCGCGCGCACCTTGGAGCGCACTTCGGAGCGCTCCTTGGTGCGCACCAATCTTGGGCACCTCGGAGTGCACCATGGCGCCCACCAAGGTGCGCACCCGGGGCAAACCGAGCTCCGACTTCGTGCGCACCTTGGAGCGCACGAAAGGTGCGCACCATGGCGCCCACCAAGGTGCGCAGCCCAGCCAAGGCGTGCGCATCAAGGTGCGCACCCTGGCGAAGGTGCGCACCCGGGGCAAACCGAGCTCCGACTTCGTGCGCACCTTGGAGCGCACAAAAGGTGCGCAACCCAGCCAAGGTGTGCGCACCCCGGTCAAACCGAGCTCCGAATCGTGCGCACCAGAGGTGCACGCCATCGTGCGCACCTTGGAGCACACTTCGGAGCCCTCCTTGGTGCGCGCCGATGTTGCGCACCTCGGAGCGCACCCGGGGAAAACAATGCAATTAACCCGACTTTCGACTTCGTGGGCACCTCGGAGCGCTCTCGGGTTCGCACCTCGGAGCACACCGAGGTGCGCACCTTTGATGCGCTGCCTTCACCAATTTCCAGAAAAGGCAAGAAAACATTGAGAAGGTGTGCGCACCGAGGTGCCCACCCTGGCGAAGGTGCACGCGAGGTGCGCACCCGGGGCAAACCGGGCTCCGACTTCGTGCACGCCGCACCTTGGAGCACACTTCGGAGCGCTCCTTGGTGCGCACCAGGGCGCGCAACCCAGCCGAGGTGCCCACCCCGGCGAAGGTGCACGCGAGGTGCGCACCCGGGGCAAACCGGGCTCCGACTTCGTGCACGCCATGGTGCCCACCGCGGCGAAGGTGCACGCGAGGTGCGCACCCGGGGCAAACCGGGCTCCGACTTCGTGCACGCCGCACCTTGGAGCACACTTCGGAGCGCTCCTTGGTGCGCACCATGGTGCCCACCAGGGCGCGCAACCCCGCCGAAGGTGCACGCGAGGTGCGCACCCGGGGCAAACCGGGCTCCGACTTCGTGCACGCCGCACCTTGGAGCACACTTCGGAGCGCTCCTTGGTGCGCACCATGGTGCCCACCAGGGCGCGCAACCCCGCCGAAGGTGCACGCGAGGTGCGCACCCGGGGCAAACCGGGCTCCGACTTCGTGCACGCCATGGTGCGCACCGCGGCGAAGGTGCGCACCCGGGGCAAACCGGGCTCCGACTTCGTGCACGCCGCACCTTGGAGCACACTTCGGAGCGCTCCTTGGTGCGCACCAGGGCGCGCAACCCAGCCGAGGTGCCCACCCCGGCGAAGGTGCACGCGAGGTGCGTACCCGGGGCAAACCGGGCTCCGACTTCGTGCACGCCGCACCTTGGAGCACACTTCGGAGCGCTCCTTGGTGCGCACCATGGTGCCCACCAGGCCGCGCAACCCAGCCAAGGTGTGCGCACCAAGGTGCACGCGAGGTGCGCACCCGGGGCAAACCGGGGTCCGACTTCGTGCACGCCGCACCTTGGAGCACACATCGGGGCGCTCCCGGGTTCGCACCGGCGTTGCGCACCGTGGTGGGCACCTCGGAGCACACCAAGGTGGGCAGCGAGGTGCGCACCTTTGATGCGATGCCTTCACTAATTTCCATAAAAGGCAAAAAAAAAACGAGATTTTAAAATTTCCGTTTTGAAAGATAGTGAGAAAAAGGGAATGCTGGTGCCATCTTGAGCCCGCCCTGGTGCGCAGCCCAGCCAAGGTGTGCGCACCAAGGTGCCCACCCTGGCGAAGGTGCGCGCCCGGGCAATTAACCCAACTTCCAACTTCGCGCGCGCCAGGGTGGGAGCGCACCCAACAACCGGGCCTGGGAAGAGCCAATGCGAGAAACCCCACCAAACGCTCTGACAAAAAAAGAGGGGGCGCTCCAGTAACCCCGCTTCGGAGCGCACCCTGGGCAAACCCAGCCAAGGTGCCCACCCCGGCCAAGGTGCAGGCGAGGTGCGCACCCGGGGCAAACCGGGCTCCGACAACGTGCACGCCGCACCTTGGAGCACACTTCGTAGCGCTCCCGGGTGCGCACCTCAGAGCACACCAAGGTGGGCAGCGAGGTGCGCACCTTTGATGCGCTGCCTTCACTAATTTCCAGAAAAGGCAAAAAAAAAAGGAGATTTTAAAATTTCCGTTTTGAAAGATAGTGAAAAAAACGGAACGCGCGTGCCATCTTGAGCCCGCCCTGGTGCGCAGCCCAGGTAAGGTGCCCACCCTGGCAAAGGTGCGCACCCGGGCAATTAACCCTACTTCCGACTTCGTGCGCGCCAGGGTGGCAACCGGGCCTCGGAAGAGCCAATGCGAGAAACCCCACCAAACGCTCCGACAAAAAAAGAGGCGGCGCTCCAATAACCCCGCTTCGGAGCGCAGCCGGGGCAAACCCAGCCAAGGTGCCCACCCCGACGAAGGTGCACGCGAGGTGCGCACCCGGGGCAAACCGGGCTCCGACAACGTGCACGCAGCACCTTGGAGCACACTTCGAAGCACTCCCGGGTGCCCACCGGCGTTGCGCACCGTGGTGGGCAGCGAGGTGCGCACCTTTGATGCGCTGCCTTCACTAATTTCCAGAAAAAGGCAAAAAAAAATGAGATTTTAAAATTTCCGTTTTGAAAGATAGTGAAAAAAAAGGAACGCGGGTGCCATCTTGAGCCCGCCCTGGTGCGCAGCCCAGGCAAGGCATGCGCACCAAGGTGCCCACCCGAGGTGCACACCCGGGGCAAACCGGGCTCCGACTTCGTGCAGGCCGCACCTTGGAGCACACTTCGGAGCGCTCCTTGGTGCGCACCATGGTGCCCACCAGGGCGCGCAACCCAGCCAAGGTCTGCACACTAAGGTGCCCACCCCGGCGAAGGTGCACGCGAGGTGCGCACCCGGGGCAAACCGGGCTCCGACTTCGTGCACGCCATGGTGCCCACCGCGGCGAAGGTGCACGCGAGGTGCGCACCCGGGGCAAACCGGGCTCCGACTTCGTGCACGCCGCACCTTGGAGCACACTTCGGAGCGCTCCTTGGTGCGCACCATGGTGCCCACCAGGGCGCGCAACCCAGCCAAGGTGTGCGCACCAAGGTGCACGCGAGGTGCGCACCCGGGGCAAACCGGGGTCCGACTTCGTGCACGCCGCACCTTGGAGCACACATCGGAGCGCTCCCAGGTTCGCACCAGCGTTGCGCACCTTTGATGCGCTGCCTTCACTAATTTCCAGAAAAGGCAAAAAAAAACGATATTTTAAAATTTCCGTTCTGAAAGATAGTGAAAAAAACGGAACGCGGGTGCCATCTTGAGCCCTTCCTGGTGCGCAGCCCAGGCAAGTTGTGCGCACCAAGGTGCCCACCCTGGCGGAGGTGCGCGCCCGGGGCAAACCGGGCTCCGACTTCGTGCACTGCATGGTGCCCACCAAGGCGCGCAACCCAGCCAAGGTGCCCACCGCAGCGAAGGTGCACGCGAGGTGCACACCCGGGGCAAACCGGGCTCCGACTTCGTGCACGCCGCACCTTGGAGCACACTTCAGAGCGCTCCTTGGTGCGCACCAGGGCGCGCAACCCAGCCGAGGTGCCCACCCCGGCGAAGGTGCACGCGAGGTGCGCACCCGGGGCAAACCGGGCTCCGACTTCGTGCACGCCATGGTGCCCACCGCGGCGAAGGTGCGCACCCGGGGCAAACCGGGCTCCGACTTCGTGCACGCCGCACCTTGGAGCACACTTCGGAGCGCTCCTTGGTGCGCACCATGGTGCCCACCAGGCCGCGCAACCCAGCCAAGGTGTGCGCACCAAGGTGCACGCGAGGTGCGCACCCGGGGCAAACCGGGGTCCGACTTCGTGCACGCCGCACCTTGGAGCACACATCGGGGCGCTCCCGGGTTCGCACCGGCGTTGCGCACCGTGGTGGGCACCTCGGAGCACACCAAGGTGGGCAGCGAGGTGCGCACCTTTGATGCGATGCCTTCACTAATTTCCATAAAAGGCAAAAAAAAAACGAGATTTTAAAATTTCCGTTTTGAAAGATAGTGAGAAAAAGGGAATGCTGGTGCCATCTTGAGCCCGCCCTGGTGCGCAGCCCAGCCAAGGTTTGCGCACCAAGGTGCCCACCCTGGCGAAGGTGCGCGCCCGGGCAATTAACCCAACTTCCAACTTCGCGCGCGCCAGGGTGGGAGCGCACCCAACAACCGGGCCTGGGAAGAGCCAATGCGAGAAACCCCACCAAACTCTCTGACAAAAAAAGAGGGGGCGCTCCAGTAACCCCGCTTCGGAGCGCACCCTGGGCAAACCCAGCCAAGGTGCCCACCCCGGCCAAGGTGCAGGCGAGGTGCGCACCCGGGGCAAACCGGGCTCCGACAACGTGCACGCCGCACCTTGGAGCACACTTCGTAGCGCTCCCGGGTGCGCACCTCAGAGCACACCAAGGTGGGCAGCGAGGTGCGCACCTTTGATGCGCTGCCTTCACTAATTTCCAGAAAAGGCAAAAAAAAAAGGAGATTTTAAAATTTCCGTTTTGAAAGATAGTGAAAAAAACGGAACGCGCGTGCCATCTTGAGCCCGCCCTGGTGCGCAGCCCAGGTAAGGTGCCACCCTGGCAAAGGTGCGCACCCGGGCAATTAACCCTACTTCCGACTTCGTGCGCGCCAGGGTGGCAACCGGGCCTCGGAAGAGCCAATGCGAGAAACCCCACCAAACGCTCCGACAAAAAAAGAGGCGGCGCTCCAATAACCCCGCTTCGGAGCGCAGCCGGGGCAAACCAAGCCAAGGTGCCCACCCCGACGAAGGTGCACGCGAGGTGCGCACCCGGGGCAAACCGGGCTCCGACAACGTGCACGCAGCACCTTGGAGCACACTTCGAAGCACTCCCGGGTGCCCACCGGCGTTGCGCACCGTGGTGGGCAGCGAGGTGCGCACCTTTGATGCGCTGCCTTCACTAATTTCCAGAAAAAGGCAAAAAAAAATGAGATTTTAAAATTTCCGTTTTGAAAGATAGTGAAAAAAAAGGAACGCGGGTGCCATCTTGAGCCCGCCCTGGTGCGCAGCCCAGGCAAGGCATGCGCACCAAGGTGCCCACCCGAGGTGCACACCCGGGGCAAACCGGGCTCCGACTTCGTGCAGGCCGCACCTTGGAGCACACTTCGGAGCGCTCCTTGGTGCGCACCATGGTGCCCACCAGGGCGCACCCGAGGCAAACCGGGCTCCGACTTCGTGCACGCCGCACCTTGGAGCACACATCGGAGCGCTCCCAGGTTCGCACCAGCGTTGCGCACCTTTGATGCGCTGCCTTCACTAATTTCCAGAAAAGGCAAAAAAAAACGATATTTTAAAATTTCCGTTCTGAAAGATAGTGAAAAAAACGGAACGCGGGTGCCATCTTGAGCCCTTCCTGATGCGCAGCCCAGGCAAGTTGTGCGCACCAAGGTGCCCACCCTGGCGGAGGTGCGCGCCCGGGGCAAACCGGGCTCCGACTTCGTGCACTGCATGGTGCCCACCAAGGCGCGCAACCCAGCCAAGGTGCCCACCGCAGCGAAGGTGCACGCGAGGTGCGCACCCGAGGTGCACACCCGGGGCAAACCGGGCTCCGACTTCGTGCACGCCGCACCTTGGAGCACACTTCAGAGCGCTCCTTGGTACGCACCAGGGCGCGCAACCCAGCCAAGGTGCTCACCCCGGCGAAGGTGCACGCGAGGTGCGCACCCGGGGCAAACCGGGCTCGGACTTCGTGCACGCCGCACCTTGGAGCACACATCGGAGCGCTCCCGGGTTCGCACCAGCATTGCGCACCTTTGATGCGCTGCCTTCACTAATTTCCAGAAAAGGCAAAAAAAAGAAAAAAATGAGATTTTAAAATTTCCGTTTTGAAAGATAGTGAAAAAAACGGAACGCGGGTGCCATCTTGAGCCCGCCCTGGTGTGCAGCCCAGGCAAGTTGTGCGCACCAAGGCACCCACCCTGGCCAAGGTGGGTCACGGGGTGGGTCCTAGGGTGGGTAACGGGGTGGGTACTAAGGTGCGTGCCAAGGTGGGTCATAGGGTGGGTGCCAAGGTGGGCACCAGGGTGGGTGTGCACCAACCCTAGCCAGGGTAGGTCACGGGGTGGTTGTCGGGGTGGGCGTCAAGGAGCCAAGGTGGGTGGCAAGTAGCCAAGTTGCGTGCCAAGGTGGGTGTCGGGGTGGGTGCCAAGGATCCAAGGTGGGTGCCAAGGAACCAAGGTGGGTGTCTGGGTGGGTGCCGAGGTGGGAGCCAGGGTGGGTCCCAAGGTGAGTGCAAAGGTGGGTGCCAGGGTCAAGGTGAGTGCCAATGTGGGTTCCAAGGTGCCAGGGTCAGGGTGAGTGCCAATGTGGGTTCAAAGGTGCTAAGTTGGGTGCGAGGTTGGGTGCGAGGGTGGGTGGGTGCCAAGGTGTGCTAGGTGGAAGCCCGGGTGGGTCGGCATCCCATGGGTGTCGAGTTGGGTGCCTGATGGGTGCTTCTTGTCAAGTTTTAGTCGTCGGGACTCATTTCGAGCCTTAGAGGTCGTTTCTTGTCCGGTTGCCCTGTCTTCGACCTGGGAACCCAATTTTGGTCCTCGGGTCCCATTTTTTTTTGTCTCGCATCCCACTTTTGGCCTGTGGCCTTTTCGGGGTCGATTCTCGTTTTGGGCATCAGAGCATGTTTCTTCTCCTAAAACCCAATATTTGTTTATTAAGTCTCGGAACACATTTTTGTTCTCGTGGACCCATCATGGGTCTTGGAACGCATTTGTGGTCCTTGGGTCCCATTTTGCATCCCGAAACTTGTGTTTTGGTGCTTGATCCCTATTTTGGGTGCCCACCTTGCACCAAGTGCGCACCCGGGGCAAACCGAGCGCCTTGGTGCACCGGGGCAAGATCGAGCGTGCACCCGAGGCGCCCCGAACATGCACCAAGGTGCACTCGGCCCACATGTGAGCGCAGGTCGTTGCGCCCGAGGTGGTGTGTGGGCACCGCGTTGCAGACGGGACACTGCACGCACACGACGCCCCCTCCAGGTGCACGCACGTAGGCCGGGCCGGGTGCACACCCGACGCCCTAGCAAGGTGCGCGCACCCGGGCAGGGCTCACACTTGGCGAACGGGGCGCACTTCGCGAGGGAGGGTGTGCACCTCGACGGGGGTGGGTGGCCGGGGTGGATTCGCACGTGGGTCGCGGTTTGCTAAGTACACACTGCGACAAGCTCATAACGGGTGCGATCATACCAGCGTTAGTGCACCGGATCCCATCAGAACTCCGCAGTTAAGCGCGCTTGGGCCGGAGTAGTACTGGGATGGGTGACCTCCCGGGAAGTCCCGGTGTTGCACCCTTTTTTAGTTTTTCGCCGGGCGTCGCAATGCTATTTGAATAAACCTTTTGCCCGTTTGCGTTCTCGTCGGGGCCGGGCCGGGCCGGGGTGCGCTGCCCGCACTACCGCGCGCGCGGGGGGCGACACCGAGCGCGCACCCGAGGCGCCCCGAGCACACAGGCCACGGTGCAACCCGGGCGTTGTGCGCGCACCCCGGTGCGCCCGAGGTGCTGCGCGCGCACCCAGGTGAAATCGGTGTGCACCTCGGCCAGTGCGCGCTCGGTCGAGTCGCGCACGTTGGCCAAGGTGCACGGTGATGTTTCTTACTCTAAGGTTCCGCACCAGACGCCCGGGACAGGTGAGCGAAGCTGGGCGGGGCCGGGTGCGCGGCCGGGGCAGGTGCACGCAGCTGGAGAGAGCTTTGGAGCACACTTCGGAGCGCACCAATGATGCGCTCCATTCAAAAGTTTCCTGAAAAGGCAAAAAAAGTTGAGATTATAGAATTTCCCACTTGAGAGATTGTAAAAAAAAAAAATTTAAAATGAAGGAAACGCGGGTGCCAAGGTGTGCGCAGCCCAGCCAAGGTGTGCGCACCAAGGCGCCCACCCTGGCGAAGGTGCACGCAAGGTGCGCACCCGAGGCAAACCGGACAATTAACCCAACTTTCGACTTCGCGCGCACCTTGGAGCGCACTTCGGAGCGCTCCTTGGTGCGCACCAATCTTGGGCACCTCGGAGTGCACCATGGCGCCCACCAAGGTGCGCACCCGGGGCAAACCGAGCTCCGACTTCGTGCGCACCTTGGAGCGCACGAAAGGTGCGCACCATGGCGCCCACCAAGGTGCGCAGCCCAGCCAAGGCGTGCGCATCAAGGTGCGCACCCTGGCGAAGGTGCGCACCCGGGGCAAACCGAGCTCCGACTTCGTGCGCACCTTGGAGCGCACAAAAGGTGCGCAACCCAGCCAAGGTGTGCGCACCCCGGTCAAACCGAGCTCCGAATCGTGCGCACCAGAGGTGCACGCCATCGTGCGCACCTTGGAGCACACTTCGGAGCCCTCCTTGGTGCGCGCCGATGTTGCGCACCTCGGAGCGCACCCGGGGAAAACAATGCAATTAACCCGACTTTCGACTTCGTGGGCACCTCGGAGCGCTCTCGGGTTCGCACCTCGGAGCACACCGAGGTGCGCACCTTTGATGCGCTGCCTTCACCAATTTCCAGAAAAGGCAAGAAAACATTGAGAAGGTGTGCGCACCGAGGTGCCCACCCTGGCGAAGGTGCACGCGAGGTGCGCACCCGGGGCAAACCGGGCTCCGACTTCGTGCACGCCGCACCTTGGAGCACACTTCGGAGCGCTCCTTGGTGCGCACCAGGGCGCGCAACCCAGCCGAGGTGCCCACCCCGGCGAAGGTGCACGCGAGGTGCGCACCCGGGGCAAACCGGGCTCCGACTTCGTGCACGCCATGGTGCCCACCGCGGCGAAGGTGCACGCGAGGTGCGCACCCGGGGCAAACCGGGCTCCGACTTCGTGCACGCCGCACCTTGGAGCACACTTCGGAGCGCTCCTTGGTGCGCACCATGGTGCCCACCAGGGCGCGCAACCCCGCCGAAGGTGCACGCGAGGTGCGCACCCGGGGCAAACCGGGCTCCGACTTCGTGCACGCCGCACCTTGGAGCACACTTCGGAGCGCTCCTTGGTGCGCACCATGGTGCCCACCAGGGCGCGCAACCCCGCCGAAGGTGCACGCGAGGTGCGCACCCGGGGCAAACCGGGCTCCGACTTCGTGCACGCCATGGTGCGCACCGCGGCGAAGGTGCGCACCCGGGGCAAACCGGGCTCCGACTTCGTGCACGCCGCACCTTGGAGCACACTTCGGAGCGCTCCTTGGTGCGCACCAGGGCGCGCAACCCAGCCGAGGTGCCCACCCCGGCGAAGGTGCACGCGAGGTGCGTACCCGGGGCAAACCGGGCTCCGACTTCGTGCACGCCGCACCTTGGAGCACACTTCGGAGCGCTCCTTGGTGCGCACCATGGTGCCCACCAGGCCGCGCAACCCAGCCAAGGTGTGCGCACCAAGGTGCACGCGAGGTGCGCACCCGGGGCAAACCGGGGTCCGACTTCGTGCACGCCGCACCTTGGAGCACACATCGGGGCGCTCCCGGGTTCGCACCGGCGTTGCGCACCGTGGTGGGCACCTCGGAGCACACCAAGGTGGGCAGCGAGGTGCGCACCTTTGATGCGATGCCTTCACTAATTTCCATAAAAGGCAAAAAAAAAACGAGATTTTAAAATTTCCGTTTTGAAAGATAGTGAGAAAAAGGGAATGCTGGTGCCATCTTGAGCCCGCCCTGGTGCGCAGCCCAGCCAAGGTGTGCGCACCAAGGTGCCCACCCTGGCGAAGGTGCGCGCCCGGGCAATTAACCCAACTTCCAACTTCGCGCGCGCCAGGGTGGGAGCGCACCCAACAACCGGGCCTGGGAAGAGCCAATGCGAGAAACCCCACCAAACGCTCTGACAAAAAAAGAGGGGGCGCTCCAGTAACCCCGCTTCGGAGCGCACCCTGGGCAAACCCAGCCAAGGTGCCCACCCCGGCCAAGGTGCAGGCGAGGTGCGCACCCGGGGCAAACCGGGCTCCGACAACGTGCACGCCGCACCTTGGAGCACACTTCGTAGCGCTCCCGGGTGCGCACCTCAGAGCACACCAAGGTGGGCAGCGAGGTGCGCACCTTTGATGCGCTGCCTTCACTAATTTCCAGAAAAGGCAAAAAAAAAAGGAGATTTTAAAATTTCCGTTTTGAAAGATAGTGAAAAAAACGGAACGCGCGTGCCATCTTGAGCCCGCCCTGGTGCGCAGCCCAGGTAAGGTGCCCACCCTGGCAAAGGTGCGCACCCGGGCAATTAACCCTACTTCCGACTTCGTGCGCGCCAGGGTGGCAACCGGGCCTCGGAAGAGCCAATGCGAGAAACCCCACCAAACGCTCCGACAAAAAAAGAGGCGGCGCTCCAATAACCCCGCTTCGGAGCGCAGCCGGGGCAAACCCAGCCAAGGTGCCCACCCCGACGAAGGTGCACGCGAGGTGCGCACCCGGGGCAAACCGGGCTCCGACAACGTGCACGCAGCACCTTGGAGCACACTTCGAAGCACTCCCGGGTGCCCACCGGCGTTGCGCACCGTGGTGGGCAGCGAGGTGCGCACCTTTGATGCGCTGCCTTCACTAATTTCCAGAAAAAGGCAAAAAAAAATGAGATTTTAAAATTTCCGTTTTGAAAGATAGTGAAAAAAAAGGAACGCGGGTGCCATCTTGAGCCCGCCCTGGTGCGCAGCCCAGGCAAGGCATGCGCACCAAGGTGCCCACCCGAGGTGCACACCCGGGGCAAACCGGGCTCCGACTTCGTGCAGGCCGCACCTTGGAGCACACTTCGGAGCGCTCCTTGGTGCGCACCATGGTGCCCACCAGGGCGCGCAACCCAGCCAAGGTCTGCACACTAAGGTGCCCACCCCGGCGAAGGTGCACGCGAGGTGCGCACCCGGGGCAAACCGGGCTCCGACTTCGTGCACGCCATGGTGCCCACCGCGGCGAAGGTGCACGCGAGGTGCGCACCCGGGGCAAACCGGGCTCCGACTTCGTGCACGCCGCACCTTGGAGCACACTTCGGAGCGCTCCTTGGTGCGCACCATGGTGCCCACCAGGGCGCGCAACCCAGCCAAGGTGTGCGCACCAAGGTGCACGCGAGGTGCGCACCCGGGGCAAACCGGGGTCCGACTTCGTGCACGCCGCACCTTGGAGCACACATCGGAGCGCTCCCAGGTTCGCACCAGCGTTGCGCACCTTTGATGCGCTGCCTTCACTAATTTCCAGAAAAGGCAAAAAAAAACGATATTTTAAAATTTCCGTTCTGAAAGATAGTGAAAAAAACGGAACGCGGGTGCCATCTTGAGCCCTTCCTGGTGCGCAGCCCAGGCAAGTTGTGCGCACCAAGGTGCCCACCCTGGCGGAGGTGCGCGCCCGGGGCAAACCGGGCTCCGACTTCGTGCACTGCATGGTGCCCACCAAGGCGCGCAACCCAGCCAAGGTGCCCACCGCAGCGAAGGTGCACGCGAGGTGCACACCCGGGGCAAACCGGGCTCCGACTTCGTGCACGCCGCACCTTGGAGCACACTTCAGAGCGCTCCTTGGTGCGCACCAGGGCGCGCAACCCAGCCGAGGTGCCCACCCCGGCGAAGGTGCACGCGAGGTGCGCACCCGGGGCAAACCGGGCTCCGACTTCGTGCACGCCATGGTGCCCACCGCGGCGAAGGTGCGCACCCGGGGCAAACCGGGCTCCGACTTCGTGCACGCCGCACCTTGGAGCACACTTCGGAGCGCTCCTTGGTGCGCACCATGGTGCCCACCAGGCCGCGCAACCCAGCCAAGGTGTGCGCACCAAGGTGCACGCGAGGTGCGCACCCGGGGCAAACCGGGGTCCGACTTCGTGCACGCCGCACCTTGGAGCACACATCGGGGCGCTCCCGGGTTCGCACCGGCGTTGCGCACCGTGGTGGGCACCTCGGAGCACACCAAGGTGGGCAGCGAGGTGCGCACCTTTGATGCGATGCCTTCACTAATTTCCATAAAAGGCAAAAAAAAAACGAGATTTTAAAATTTCCGTTTTGAAAGATAGTGAGAAAAAGGGAATGCTGGTGCCATCTTGAGCCCGCCCTGGTGCGCAGCCCAGCCAAGGTTTGCGCACCAAGGTGCCCACCCTGGCGAAGGTGCGCGCCCGGGCAATTAACCCAACTTCCAACTTCGCGCGCGCCAGGGTGGGAGCGCACCCAACAACCGGGCCTGGGAAGAGCCAATGCGAGAAACCCCACCAAACTCTCTGACAAAAAAAGAGGGGGCGCTCCAGTAACCCCGCTTCGGAGCGCACCCTGGGCAAACCCAGCCAAGGTGCCCACCCCGGCCAAGGTGCAGGCGAGGTGCGCACCCGGGGCAAACCGGGCTCCGACAACGTGCACGCCGCACCTTGGAGCACACTTCGTAGCGCTCCCGGGTGCGCACCTCAGAGCACACCAAGGTGGGCAGCGAGGTGCGCACCTTTGATGCGCTGCCTTCACTAATTTCCAGAAAAGGCAAAAAAAAAAGGAGATTTTAAAATTTCCGTTTTGAAAGATAGTGAAAAAAACGGAACGCTGCGTGCCATCTTGAGCCCGCCCTGGTGCGCAGCCCAGGTAAGGTGCCACCCTGGCAAAGGTGCGCACCCGGGCAATTAACCCTACTTCCGACTTCGTGCGCGCCAGGGTGGCAACCGGGCCTCGGAAGAGCCAATGCGAGAAACCCCACCAAACGCTCCGACAAAAAAAGAGGCGGCGCTCCAATAACCCCGCTTCGGAGCGCAGCCGGGGCAAACCAAGCCAAGGTGCCCACCCCGACGAAGGTGCACGCGAGGTGCGCACCCGGGGCAAACCGGGCTCCGACAACGTGCACGCAGCACCTTGGAGCACACTTCGAAGCACTCCCGGGTGCCCACCGGCGTTGCGCACCGTGGTGGGCAGCGAGGTGCGCACCTTTGATGCGCTGCCTTCACTAATTTCCAGAAAAAGGCAAAAAAAAATGAGATTTTAAAATTTCCGTTTTGAAAGATAGTGAAAAAAAAGGAACGCGGGTGCCATCTTGAGCCCGCCCTGGTGCGCAGCCCAGGCAAGGCATGCGCACCAAGGTGCCCACCCGAGGTGCACACCCGGGGCAAACCGGGCTCCGACTTCGTGCAGGCCGCACCTTGGAGCACACTTCGGAGCGCTCCTTGGTGCGCACCATGGTGCCCACCAGGGCGCACCCGAGGCAAACCGGGCTCCGACTTCGTGCACGCCGCACCTTGGAGCACACATCGGAGCGCTCCCAGGTTCGCACCAGCGTTGCGCACCTTTGATGCGCTGCCTTCACTAATTTCCAGAAAAGGCAAAAAAAAACGATATTTTAAAATTTCCGTTCTGAAAGATAGTGAAAAAAACGGAACGCGGGTGCCATCTTGAGCCCTTCCTGATGCGCAGCCCAGGCAAGTTGTGCGCACCAAGGTGCCCACCCTGGCGGAGGTGCGCGCCCGGGGCAAACCGGGCTCCGACTTCGTGCACTGCATGGTGCCCACCAAGGCGCGCAACCCAGCCAAGGTGCCCACCGCAGCGAAGGTGCACGCGAGGTGCGCACCCGAGGTGCACACCCGGGGCAAACCGGGCTCCGACTTCGTGCACGCCGCACCTTGGAGCACACTTCAGAGCGCTCCTTGGTACGCACCAGGGCGCGCAACCCAGCCAAGGTGCTCACCCCGGCGAAGGTGCACGCGAGGTGCGCACCCGGGGCAAACCGGGCTCGGACTTCGTGCACGCCGCACCTTGGAGCACACATCGGAGCGCTCCCGGGTTCGCACCAGCATTGCGCACCTTTGATGCGCTGCCTTCACTAATTTCCAGAAAAGGCAAAAAAAAGAAAAAAATGAGATTTTAAAATTTCCGTTTTGAAAGATAGTGAAAAAAACGGAACGCGGGTGCCATCTTGAGCCCGCCCTGGTGTGCAGCCCAGGCAAGTTGTGCGCACCAAGGCACCCACCCTGGCCAAGGTGGGTCACGGGGTGGGTCCTAGGGTGGGTAACGGGGTGGGTACTAAGGTGCGTGCCAAGGTGGGTCATAGGGTGGGTGCCAAGGTGGGCACCAGGGTGGGTGTGCACCAACCCTAGCCAGGGTAGGTCACGGGGTGGTTGTCGGGGTGGGCGTCAAGGAGCCAAGGTGGGTGGCAAGTAGCCAAGTTGCGTGCCAAGGTGGGTGTCGGGGTGGGTGCCAAGGATCCAAGGTGGGTGCCAAGGAACCAAGGTGGGTGTCTGGGTGGGTGCCGAGGTGGGAGCCAGGGTGGGTCCCAAGGTGAGTGCAAAGGTGGGTGCCAGGGTCAAGGTGAGTGCCAATGTGGGTTCCAAGGTGCCAGGGTCAGGGTGAGTGCCAATGTGGGTTCAAAGGTGCTAAGTTGGGTGCGAGGTTGGGTGCGAGGGTGGGTGGGTGCCAAGGTGTGCTAGGTGGAAGCCCGGGTGGGTCGGCATCCCATGGGTGTCGAGTTGGGTGCCTGATGGGTGCTTCTTGTCAAGTTTTAGTCGTCGGGACTCATTTCGAGCCTTAGAGGTCGTTTCTTGTCCGGTTGCCCTGTCTTCGACCTGGGAACCCAATTTTGGTCCTCGGGTCCCATTTTTTTTTGTCTCGCATCCCACTTTTGGCCTGTGGCCTTTTCGGGGTCGATTCTCGTTTTGGGCATCAGAGCATGTTTCTTCTCCTAAAACCCAATATTTGTTTATTAAGTCTCGGAACACATTTTTGTTCTCGTGGACCCATCATGGGTCTTGGAACGCATTTGTGGTCCTTGGGTCCCATTTTGCATCCCGAAACTTGTGTTTTGGTGCTTGATCCCTATTTTGGGTGCCCACCTTGCACCAAGTGCGCACCCGGGGCAAACCGAGCGCCTTGGTGCACCGGGGCAAGATCGAGCGTGCACCCGAGGCGCCCCGAACATGCACCAAGGTGCACTCGGCCCACATGTGAGCGCAGGTCGTTGCGCCCGAGGTGGTGTGTGGGCACCGCGTTGCAGACGGGACACTGCACGCACACGACGCCCCCTCCAGGTGCACGCACGTAGGCCGGGCCGGGTGCAC
Source organism: Cryptomeria japonica (assembly GCF_030272615.1). Taxonomy (NCBI): domain Eukaryota; kingdom Viridiplantae; phylum Streptophyta; class Pinopsida; order Cupressales; family Cupressaceae; genus Cryptomeria; species Cryptomeria japonica. The sequence continues at coordinate 11,807 of NW_026729997.1, read as the reverse complement.
ACCCGACGCCCTAGCAAGGTGCGCGCACCCGGGCAGGGCTCACACTTGGCGAACGGGGCGCACTTCGCGAGGGAGGGTGTGCACCTCGACGGGGGTGGGTGGCCGGGGTGGATTCGCACGTGGGTCGCGGTTTGCTAAGTACACACTGCGACAAGCTCATAACGGGTGCGATCATACCAGCGTTAGTGCACCGGATCCCATCAGAACTCCGCAGTTAAGCGCGCTTGGGCCGGAGTAGTACTGGGATGGGTGACCTCCCGGGAAGTCCCGGTGTTGCACCCTTTTTTAGTTTTTCGCCGGGCGTCGCAATGCTATTTGAATAAACCTTTTGCCCGTTTGCGTTCTCGTCGGGGCCGGGCCGGGCCGGGGTGCGCTGCCCGCACTACCGCGCGCGCGGGGGCGACACCGAGCGCGCACCCGAGGCGCCCCGAGCACACAGGCCACGGTGCAACCCGGGCGTTGTGCGCGCACCCCGGTGCGCCCGAGGTGCTGCGCGCGCACCCAGGTGAAATCGGTGTGCACCTCGGCCAGTGCGCGCTCGGTCGAGTCGCGCACGTTGGCCAAGGTGCACGGTGATGTTTCTTACTCTAAGGTTCCGCACCAGACGCCCGGGACAGGTGAGCGAAGCTGGGCGGGGCCGGGTGCGCGGCCGGGGCAGGTGCACGCAGCTGGAGAGAGCTTTGGAGCACACTTCGGAGCGCACCAATGATGCGCTCCATTCAAAAGTTTCCTGAAAAGGCAAAAAAAGTTGAGATTATAGAATTTCCCACTTGAGAGATTGTAAAAAAAAAAAATTTAAAATGAAGGAAACGCGGGTGCCAAGGTGTGCGCAGCCCAGCCAAGGTGTGCGCACCAAGGCGCCCACCCTGGCGAAGGTGCACGCAAGGTGCGCACCCGAGGCAAACCGGACAATTAACCCAACTTTCGACTTCGCGCGCACCTTGGAGCGCACTTCGGAGCGCTCCTTGGTGCGCACCAATCTTGGGCACCTCGGAGTGCACCATGGCGCCCACCAAGGTGCGCACCCGGGGCAAACCGAGCTCCGACTTCGTGCGCACCTTGGAGCGCACGAAAGGTGCGCACCATGGCGCCCACCAAGGTGCGCAGCCCAGCCAAGGCGTGCGCATCAAGGTGCGCACCCTGGCGAAGGTGCGCACCCGGGGCAAACCGAGCTCCGACTTCGTGCGCACCTTGGAGCGCACAAAAGGTGCGCAACCCAGCCAAGGTGTGCGCACCCCGGTCAAACCGAGCTCCGAATCGTGCGCACCAGAGGTGCACGCCATCGTGCGCACCTTGGAGCACACTTCGGAGCCCTCCTTGGTGCGCGCCGATGTTGCGCACCTCGGAGCGCACCCGGGGAAAACAATGCAATTAACCCGACTTTCGACTTCGTGGGCACCTCGGAGCGCTCTCGGGTTCGCACCTCGGAGCACACCGAGGTGCGCACCTTTGATGCGCTGCCTTCACCAATTTCCAGAAAAGGCAAGAAAACATTGAGAAGGTGTGCGCACCGAGGTGCCCACCCTGGCGAAGGTGCACGCGAGGTGCGCACCCGGGGCAAACCGGGCTCCGACTTCGTGCACGCCGCACCTTGGAGCACACTTCGGAGCGCTCCTTGGTGCGCACCAGGGCGCGCAACCCAGCCGAGGTGCCCACCCCGGCGAAGGTGCACGCGAGGTGCGCACCCGGGGCAAACCGGGCTCCGACTTCGTGCACGCCATGGTGCCCACCGCGGCGAAGGTGCACGCGAGGTGCGCACCCGGGGCAAACCGGGCTCCGACTTCGTGCACGCCGCACCTTGGAGCACACTTCGGAGCGCTCCTTGGTGCGCACCATGGTGCCCACCAGGGCGCGCAACCCCGCCGAAGGTGCACGCGAGGTGCGCACCCGGGGCAAACCGGGCTCCGACTTCGTGCACGCCGCACCTTGGAGCACACTTCGGAGCGCTCCTTGGTGCGCACCATGGTGCCCACCAGGGCGCGCAACCCCGCCGAAGGTGCACGCGAGGTGCGCACCCGGGGCAAACCGGGCTCCGACTTCGTGCACGCCATGGTGCGCACCGCGGCGAAGGTGCGCACCCGGGGCAAACCGGGCTCCGACTTCGTGCACGCCGCACCTTGGAGCACACTTCGGAGCGCTCCTTGGTGCGCACCAGGGCGCGCAACCCAGCCGAGGTGCCCACCCCGGCGAAGGTGCACGCGAGGTGCGTACCCGGGGCAAACCGGGCTCCGACTTCGTGCACGCCGCACCTTGGAGCACACTTCGGAGCGCTCCTTGGTGCGCACCATGGTGCCCACCAGGCCGCGCAACCCAGCCAAGGTGTGCGCACCAAGGTGCACGCGAGGTGCGCACCCGGGGCAAACCGGGGTCCGACTTCGTGCACGCCGCACCTTGGAGCACACATCGGGGCGCTCCCGGGTTCGCACCGGCGTTGCGCACCGTGGTGGGCACCTCGGAGCACACCAAGGTGGGCAGCGAGGTGCGCACCTTTGATGCGATGCCTTCACTAATTTCCATAAAAGGCAAAAAAAAAACGAGATTTTAAAATTTCCGTTTTGAAAGATAGTGAGAAAAAGGGAATGCTGGTGCCATCTTGAGCCCGCCCTGGTGCGCAGCCCAGCCAAGGTGTGCGCACCAAGGTGCCCACCCTGGCGAAGGTGCGCGCCCGGGCAATTAACCCAACTTCCAACTTCGCGCGCGCCAGGGTGGGAGCGCACCCAACAACCGGGCCTGGGAAGAGCCAATGCGAGAAACCCCACCAAACGCTCTGACAAAAAAAGAGGGGGCGCTCCAGTAACCCCGCTTCGGAGCGCACCCTGGGCAAACCCAGCCAAGGTGCCCACCCCGGCCAAGGTGCAGGCGAGGTGCGCACCCGGGGCAAACCGGGCTCCGACAACGTGCACGCCGCACCTTGGAGCACACTTCGTAGCGCTCCCGGGTGCGCACCTCAGAGCACACCAAGGTGGGCAGCGAGGTGCGCACCTTTGATGCGCTGCCTTCACTAATTTCCAGAAAAGGCAAAAAAAAAAGGAGATTTTAAAATTTCCGTTTTGAAAGATAGTGAAAAAAACGGAACGCGCGTGCCATCTTGAGCCCGCCCTGGTGCGCAGCCCAGGTAAGGTGCCCACCCTGGCAAAGGTGCGCACCCGGGCAATTAACCCTACTTCCGACTTCGTGCGCGCCAGGGTGGCAACCGGGCCTCGGAAGAGCCAATGCGAGAAACCCCACCAAACGCTCCGACAAAAAAAGAGGCGGCGCTCCAATAACCCCGCTTCGGAGCGCAGCCGGGGCAAACCCAGCCAAGGTGCCCACCCCGACGAAGGTGCACGCGAGGTGCGCACCCGGGGCAAACCGGGCTCCGACAACGTGCACGCAGCACCTTGGAGCACACTTCGAAGCACTCCCGGGTGCCCACCGGCGTTGCGCACCGTGGTGGGCAGCGAGGTGCGCACCTTTGATGCGCTGCCTTCACTAATTTCCAGAAAAAGGCAAAAAAAAATGAGATTTTAAAATTTCCGTTTTGAAAGATAGTGAAAAAAAAGGAACGCGGGTGCCATCTTGAGCCCGCCCTGGTGCGCAGCCCAGGCAAGGCATGCGCACCAAGGTGCCCACCCGAGGTGCACACCCGGGGCAAACCGGGCTCCGACTTCGTGCAGGCCGCACCTTGGAGCACACTTCGGAGCGCTCCTTGGTGCGCACCATGGTGCCCACCAGGGCGCGCAACCCAGCCAAGGTCTGCACACTAAGGTGCCCACCCCGGCGAAGGTGCACGCGAGGTGCGCACCCGGGGCAAACCGGGCTCCGACTTCGTGCACGCCATGGTGCCCACCGCGGCGAAGGTGCACGCGAGGTGCGCACCCGGGGCAAACCGGGCTCCGACTTCGTGCACGCCGCACCTTGGAGCACACTTCGGAGCGCTCCTTGGTGCGCACCATGGTGCCCACCAGGGCGCGCAACCCAGCCAAGGTGTGCGCACCAAGGTGCACGCGAGGTGCGCACCCGGGGCAAACCGGGGTCCGACTTCGTGCACGCCGCACCTTGGAGCACACATCGGAGCGCTCCCAGGTTCGCACCAGCGTTGCGCACCTTTGATGCGCTGCCTTCACTAATTTCCAGAAAAGGCAAAAAAAAACGATATTTTAAAATTTCCGTTCTGAAAGATAGTGAAAAAAACGGAACGCGGGTGCCATCTTGAGCCCTTCCTGGTGCGCAGCCCAGGCAAGTTGTGCGCACCAAGGTGCCCACCCTGGCGGAGGTGCGCGCCCGGGGCAAACCGGGCTCCGACTTCGTGCACTGCATGGTGCCCACCAAGGCGCGCAACCCAGCCAAGGTGCCCACCGCAGCGAAGGTGCACGCGAGGTGCACACCCGGGGCAAACCGGGCTCCGACTTCGTGCACGCCGCACCTTGGAGCACACTTCAGAGCGCTCCTTGGTGCGCACCAGGGCGCGCAACCCAGCCGAGGTGCCCACCCCGGCGAAGGTGCACGCGAGGTGCGCACCCGGGGCAAACCGGGCTCCGACTTCGTGCACGCCATGGTGCCCACCGCGGCGAAGGTGCGCACCCGGGGCAAACCGGGCTCCGACTTCGTGCACGCCGCACCTTGGAGCACACTTCGGAGCGCTCCTTGGTGCGCACCATGGTGCCCACCAGGCCGCGCAACCCAGCCAAGGTGTGCGCACCAAGGTGCACGCGAGGTGCGCACCCGGGGCAAACCGGGGTCCGACTTCGTGCACGCCGCACCTTGGAGCACACATCGGGGCGCTCCCGGGTTCGCACCGGCGTTGCGCACCGTGGTGGGCACCTCGGAGCACACCAAGGTGGGCAGCGAGGTGCGCACCTTTGATGCGATGCCTTCACTAATTTCCATAAAAGGCAAAAAAAAAACGAGATTTTAAAATTTCCGTTTTGAAAGATAGTGAGAAAAAGGGAATGCTGGTGCCATCTTGAGCCCGCCCTGGTGCGCAGCCCAGCCAAGGTTTGCGCACCAAGGTGCCCACCCTGGCGAAGGTGCGCGCCCGGGCAATTAACCCAACTTCCAACTTCGCGCGCGCCAGGGTGGGAGCGCACCCAACAACCGGGCCTGGGAAGAGCCAATGCGAGAAACCCCACCAAACTCTCTGACAAAAAAAGAGGGGGCGCTCCAGTAACCCCGCTTCGGAGCGCACCCTGGGCAAACCCAGCCAAGGTGCCCACCCCGGCCAAGGTGCAGGCGAGGTGCGCACCCGGGGCAAACCGGGCTCCGACAACGTGCACGCCGCACCTTGGAGCACACTTCGTAGCGCTCCCGGGTGCGCACCTCAGAGCACACCAAGGTGGGCAGCGAGGTGCGCACCTTTGATGCGCTGCCTTCACTAATTTCCAGAAAAGGCAAAAAAAAAAGGAGATTTTAAAATTTCCGTTTTGAAAGATAGTGAAAAAAACGGAACGCGCGTGCCATCTTGAGCCCGCCCTGGTGCGCAGCCCAGGTAAGGTGCCACCCTGGCAAAGGTGCGCACCCGGGCAATTAACCCTACTTCCGACTTCGTGCGCGCCAGGGTGGCAACCGGGCCTCGGAAGAGCCAATGCGAGAAACCCCACCAAACGCTCCGACAAAAAAAGAGGCGGCGCTCCAATAACCCCGCTTCGGAGCGCAGCCGGGGCAAACCAAGCCAAGGTGCCCACCCCGACGAAGGTGCACGCGAGGTGCGCACCCGGGGCAAACCGGGCTCCGACAACGTGCACGCAGCACCTTGGAGCACACTTCGAAGCACTCCCGGGTGCCCACCGGCGTTGCGCACCGTGGTGGGCAGCGAGGTGCGCACCTTTGATGCGCTGCCTTCACTAATTTCCAGAAAAAGGCAAAAAAAAATGAGATTTTAAAATTTCCGTTTTGAAAGATAGTGAAAAAAAAGGAACGCGGGTGCCATCTTGAGCCCGCCCTGGTGCGCAGCCCAGGCAAGGCATGCGCACCAAGGTGCCCACCCGAGGTGCACACCCGGGGCAAACCGGGCTCCGACTTCGTGCAGGCCGCACCTTGGAGCACACTTCGGAGCGCTCCTTGGTGCGCACCATGGTGCCCACCAGGGCGCACCCGAGGCAAACCGGGCTCCGACTTCGTGCACGCCGCACCTTGGAGCACACATCGGAGCGCTCCCAGGTTCGCACCAGCGTTGCGCACCTTTGATGCGCTGCCTTCACTAATTTCCAGAAAAGGCAAAAAAAAACGATATTTTAAAATTTCCGTTCTGAAAGATAGTGAAAAAAACGGAACGCGGGTGCCATCTTGAGCCCTTCCTGATGCGCAGCCCAGGCAAGTTGTGCGCACCAAGGTGCCCACCCTGGCGGAGGTGCGCGCCCGGGGCAAACCGGGCTCCGACTTCGTGCACTGCATGGTGCCCACCAAGGCGCGCAACCCAGCCAAGGTGCCCACCGCAGCGAAGGTGCACGCGAGGTGCGCACCCGAGGTGCACACCCGGGGCAAACCGGGCTCCGACTTCGTGCACGCCGCACCTTGGAGCACACTTCAGAGCGCTCCTTGGTACGCACCAGGGCGCGCAACCCAGCCAAGGTGCTCACCCCGGCGAAGGTGCACGCGAGGTGCGCACCCGGGGCAAACCGGGCTCGGACTTCGTGCACGCCGCACCTTGGAGCACACATCGGAGCGCTCCCGGGTTCGCACCAGCATTGCGCACCTTTGATGCGCTGCCTTCACTAATTTCCAGAAAAGGCAAAAAAAAGAAAAAAATGAGATTTTAAAATTTCCGTTTTGAAAGATAGTGAAAAAAACGGAACGCGGGTGCCATCTTGAGCCCGCCCTGGTGTGCAGCCCAGGCAAGTTGTGCGCACCAAGGCACCCACCCTGGCCAAGGTGGGTCACGGGGTGGGTCCTAGGGTGGGTAACGGGGTGGGTACTAAGGTGCGTGCCAAGGTGGGTCATAGGGTGGGTGCCAAGGTGGGCACCAGGGTGGGTGTGCACCAACCCTAGCCAGGGTAGGTCACGGGGTGGTTGTCGGGGTGGGCGTCAAGGAGCCAAGGTGGGTGGCAAGTAGCCAAGTTGCGTGCCAAGGTGGGTGTCGGGGTGGGTGCCAAGGATCCAAGGTGGGTGCCAAGGAACCAAGGTGGGTGTCTGGGTGGGTGCCGAGGTGGGAGCCAGGGTGGGTCCCAAGGTGAGTGCAAAGGTGGGTGCCAGGGTCAAGGTGAGTGCCAATGTGGGTTCCAAGGTGCCAGGGTCAGGGTGAGTGCCAATGTGGGTTCAAAGGTGCTAAGTTGGGTGCGAGGTTGGGTGCGAGGGTGGGTGGGTGCCAAGGTGTGCTAGGTGGAAGCCCGGGTGGGTCGGCATCCCATGGGTGTCGAGTTGGGTGCCTGATGGGTGCTTCTTGTCAAGTTTTAGTCGTCGGGACTCATTTCGAGCCTTAGAGGTCGTTTCTTGTCCGGTTGCCCTGTCTTCGACCTGGGAACCCAATTTTGGTCCTCGGGTCCCATTTTTTTTTGTCTCGCATCCCACTTTTGGCCTGTGGCCTTTTCGGGGTCGATTCTCGTTTTGGGCATCAGAGCATGTTTCTTCTCCTAAAACCCAATATTTGTTTATTAAGTCTCGGAACACATTTTTGTTCTCGTGGACCCATCATGGGTCTTGGAACGCATTTGTGGTCCTTGGGTCCCATTTTGCATCCCGAAACTTGTGTTTTGGTGCTTGATCCCTATTTTGGGTGCCCACCTTGCACCAAGTGCGCACCCGGGGCAAACCGAGCGCCTTGGTGCACCGGGGCAAGATCGAGCGTGCACCCGAGGCGCCCCGAACATGCACCAAGGTGCACTCGGCCCACATGTGAGCGCAGGTCGTTGCGCCCGAGGTGGTGTGTGGGCACCGCGTTGCAGACGGGACACTGCACGCACACGACGCCCCCTCCAGGTGCACGCACGTAGGCCGGGCCGGGTGCACACCCGACGCCCTAGCAAGGTGCGCGCACCCGGGCAGGGCTCACACTTGGCGAACGGGGCGCACTTCGCGAGGGAGGGTGTGCACCTCGACGGGGGTGGGTGGCCGGGGTGGATTCGCACGTGGGTCGCGGTTTGCTAAGTACACACTGCGACAAGCTCATAACGGGTGCGATCATACCAGCGTTAGTGCACCGGATCCCATCAGAACTCCGCAGTTAAGCGCGCTTGGGCCGGAGTAGTACTGGGATGGGTGACCTCCCGGGAAGTCCCGGTGTTGCACCCTTTTTTAGTTTTTCGCCGGGCGTCGCAATGCTATTTGAATAAACCTTTTGCCCGTTTGCGTTCTCGTCGGGGCCGGGCCGGGCCGGGGTGCGCTGCCCGCACTACCGCGCGCGCGGGGGCGACACCGAGCGCGCACCCGAGGCGCCCCGAGCACACAGGCCACGGTGCAACCCGGGCGTTGTGCGCGCACCCCGGTGCGCCCGAGGTGCTGCGCGCGCACCCAGGTGAAATCGGTGTGCACCTCGGCCAGTGCGCGCTCGGTCGAGTCGCGCACGTTGGCCAAGGTGCACGGTGATGTTTCTTACTCTAAGGTTCCGCACCAGACGCCCGGGACAGGTGAGCGAAGCTGGGCGGGGCCGGGTGCGCGGCCGGGGCAGGTGCACGCAGCTGGAGAGAGCTTTGGAGCACACTTCGGAGCGCACCAATGATGCGCTCCATTCAAAAGTTTCCTGAAAAGGCAAAAAAAGTTGAGATTATAGAATTTCCCACTTGAGAGATTGTAAAAAAAAAAAATTTAAAATGAAGGAAACGCGGGTGCCAAGGTGTGCGCAGCCCAGCCAAGGTGTGCGCACCAAGGCGCCCACCCTGGCGAAGGTGCACGCAAGGTGCGCACCCGAGGCAAACCGGACAATTAACCCAACTTTCGACTTCGCGCGCACCTTGGAGCGCACTTCGGAGCGCTCCTTGGTGCGCACCAATCTTGGGCACCTCGGAGTGCACCATGGCGCCCACCAAGGTGCGCACCCGGGGCAAACCGAGCTCCGACTTCGTGCGCACCTTGGAGCGCACGAAAGGTGCGCACCATGGCGCCCACCAAGGTGCGCAGCCCAGCCAAGGCGTGCGCATCAAGGTGCGCACCCTGGCGAAGGTGCGCACCCGGGGCAAACCGAGCTCCGACTTCGTGCGCACCTTGGAGCGCACAAAAGGTGCGCAACCCAGCCAAGGTGTGCGCACCCCGGTCAAACCGAGCTCCGAATCGTGCGCACCAGAGGTGCACGCCATCGTGCGCACCTTGGAGCACACTTCGGAGCCCTCCTTGGTGCGCGCCGATGTTGCGCACCTCGGAGCGCACCCGGGGAAAACAATGCAATTAACCCGACTTTCGACTTCGTGGGCACCTCGGAGCGCTCTCGGGTTCGCACCTCGGAGCACACCGAGGTGCGCACCTTTGATGCGCTGCCTTCACCAATTTCCAGAAAAGGCAAGAAAACATTGAGAAGGTGTGCGCACCGAGGTGCCCACCCTGGCGAAGGTGCACGCGAGGTGCGCACCCGGGGCAAACCGGGCTCCGACTTCGTGCACGCCGCACCTTGGAGCACACTTCGGAGCGCTCCTTGGTGCGCACCAGGGCGCGCAACCCAGCCGAGGTGCCCACCCCGGCGAAGGTGCACGCGAGGTGCGCACCCGGGGCAAACCGGGCTCCGACTTCGTGCACGCCATGGTGCCCACCGCGGCGAAGGTGCACGCGAGGTGCGCACCCGGGGCAAACCGGGCTCCGACTTCGTGCACGCCGCACCTTGGAGCACACTTCGGAGCGCTCCTTGGTGCGCACCATGGTGCCCACCAGGGCGCGCAACCCCGCCGAAGGTGCACGCGAGGTGCGCACCCGGGGCAAACCGGGCTCCGACTTCGTGCACGCCGCACCTTGGAGCACACTTCGGAGCGCTCCTTGGTGCGCACCATGGTGCCCACCAGGGCGCGCAACCCCGCCGAAGGTGCACGCGAGGTGCGCACCCGGGGCAAACCGGGCTCCGACTTCGTGCACGCCATGGTGCGCACCGCGGCGAAGGTGCGCACCCGGGGCAAACCGGGCTCCGACTTCGTGCACGCCGCACCTTGGAGCACACTTCGGAGCGCTCCTTGGTGCGCACCAGGGCGCGCAACCCAGCCGAGGTGCCCACCCCGGCGAAGGTGCACGCGAGGTGCGTACCCGGGGCAAACCGGGCTCCGACTTCGTGCACGCCGCACCTTGGAGCACACTTCGGAGCGCTCCTTGGTGCGCACCATGGTGCCCACCAGGCCGCGCAACCCAGCCAAGGTGTGCGCACCAAGGTGCACGCGAGGTGCGCACCCGGGGCAAACCGGGGTCCGACTTCGTGCACGCCGCACCTTGGAGCACACATCGGGGCGCTCCCGGGTTCGCACCGGCGTTGCGCACCGTGGTGGGCACCTCGGAGCACACCAAGGTGGGCAGCGAGGTGCGCACCTTTGATGCGATGCCTTCACTAATTTCCATAAAAGGCAAAAAAAAAACGAGATTTTAAAATTTCCGTTTTGAAAGATAGTGAGAAAAAGGGAATGCTGGTGCCATCTTGAGCCCGCCCTGGTGCGCAGCCCAGCCAAGGTGTGCGCACCAAGGTGCCCACCCTGGCGAAGGTGCGCGCCCGGGCAATTAACCCAACTTCCAACTTCGCGCGCGCCAGGGTGGGAGCGCACCCAACAACCGGGCCTGGGAAGAGCCAATGCGAGAAACCCCACCAAACGCTCTGACAAAAAAAGAGGGGGCGCTCCAGTAACCCCGCTTCGGAGCGCACCCTGGGCAAACCCAGCCAAGGTGCCCACCCCGGCCAAGGTGCAGGCGAGGTGCGCACCCGGGGCAAACCGGGCTCCGACAACGTGCACGCCGCACCTTGGAGCACACTTCGTAGCGCTCCCGGGTGCGCACCTCAGAGCACACCAAGGTGGGCAGCGAGGTGCGCACCTTTGATGCGCTGCCTTCACTAATTTCCAGAAAAGGCAAAAAAAAAAGGAGATTTTAAAATTTCCGTTTTGAAAGATAGTGAAAAAAACGGAACGCGCGTGCCATCTTGAGCCCGCCCTGGTGCGCAGCCCAGGTAAGGTGCCCACCCTGGCAAAGGTGCGCACCCGGGCAATTAACCCTACTTCCGACTTCGTGCGCGCCAGGGTGGCAACCGGGCCTCGGAAGAGCCAATGCGAGAAACCCCACCAAACGCTCCGACAAAAAAAGAGGCGGCGCTCCAATAACCCCGCTTCGGAGCGCAGCCGGGGCAAACCCAGCCAAGGTGCCCACCCCGACGAAGGTGCACGCGAGGTGCGCACCCGGGGCAAACCGGGCTCCGACAACGTGCACGCAGCACCTTGGAGCACACTTCGAAGCACTCCCGGGTGCCCACCGGCGTTGCGCACCGTGGTGGGCAGCGAGGTGCGCACCTTTGATGCGCTGCCTTCACTAATTTCCAGAAAAAGGCAAAAAAAAATGAGATTTTAAAATTTCCGTTTTGAAAGATAGTGAAAAAAAAGGAACGCGGGTGCCATCTTGAGCCCGCCCTGGTGCGCAGCCCAGGCAAGGCATGCGCACCAAGGTGCCCACCCGAGGTGCACACCCGGGGCAAACCGGGCTCCGACTTCGTGCAGGCCGCACCTTGGAGCACACTTCGGAGCGCTCCTTGGTGCGCACCATGGTGCCCACCAGGGCGCGCAACCCAGCCAAGGTCTGCACACTAAGGTGCCCACCCCGGCGAAGGTGCACGCGAGGTGCGCACCCGGGGCAAACCGGGCTCCGACTTCGTGCACGCCATGGTGCCCACCGCGGCGAAGGTGCACGCGAGGTGCGCACCCGGGGCAAACCGGGCTCCGACTTCG
>NW_026729996.1:0-27302 GCF_030272615.1 Cryptomeria japonica | reverse complement strand
AAAGGGTCTCGAAGCCTCAGTAAGGTTTCATTCTTAGAACATAGGGGTTTTGGAGAGCACCCCGAACATTAACCCAAACAAAAACCCTTACAATGATAGAATACTCATGGAAACTAAAACCTAACAATGAGTTTTAGAAGGCATCCTGCAACCTTAGAGGAACACCTAGCCATTCCTAAAAAACATAAAACATACTCAAATGGACTAGCCGAAAAATGCTTAGAGGCACCTCAATAAGACATCTAATCACATAAGAACTTAGGAAAAATATCCCAGAAAGGAAGAGCACCTAGGGAGAGGCCCTAGCAAAAAATCTAGAGAAGTAAAGATCCCAAAACATTTCGCCACCAAAGGAAACATCGCCATCATGAAAAATAAAGACAACACCCCACAAATTCCCAACATCAAAAGAAACCTTTATGAGCATTGCAACTTCAAGGCCCCCCTCTAAGGGTCATGAAAAGGAATAGAGCAATAGACAAATTTAGAAACCAATCCAAACAAGAAAGGAGGACTGAGAGATAGACTCACAAAAGAAAGGAATAAGCTACCCATTTGAAGAAACCTAAAGCACCAAAGATCACCACCCGCTATATTTTGAAAGGCCCCCTCCATAGGACCATCAACATTGAACATAAGCCAAGCACTTAAACCACTAAAAATAGGGCATACCCATAGTAGGCAGCCAAACAATAAACACCAAATGTGACATCACAACCTGGAGCAAAAAGTGCACTAAGAAAGCCTCACAATTACAACCATTACCCACCCACCAATAGAGAGGATATGTAGGAACTCATAAAACCTCAAGAAGCATCTTCGTCCAACCAACAACAACGACAAGAGAGGGAGGAGAAAAACACTAGCATCTCGAGTCAATCAAGCAAAAGATAAGCGATAAAACTCCATAGAGACAAAGAAAGCTCTATAGAATTTCAATAATGCATCCCTCTGGTGAGAGTTGGGAACATAAACCATAGGAAAGGCCAAGACTAAGCAAGTGACTCGACCATTATCCATACAAGCCACAAACCCCCAAGGAGTAGGGTAACTCACTGCTAGGAAATAGTAGTAGCACAACTTAATGTGTAGTAGAATGCAACACCATACCAAAGCGTATCTGAGATAGCAAAAGGAGAGATTAATGTCCAAAAACCATGAACCTTGCATAGGGTGCACACCATGCATGAGGTGATCAATAGTCTTGTAAGGAAGTAGAATGCCCCAGATAGGCCAAATAGAGGCCTTCCACACAAAGATGATTCAAAGGGAACTCAAGTACTAATAGGTCAGCATAACCCAACTTTTGCCAAATAGATCACATACAAGAGGGAGGGTTTGCAATTAGTGCATACTAGCAAAGAAGGCCCCACAAAAAAGAAGGGGCAATACCCAGATGAAGAGGCAGAGAATCGCACACCCCCATAGGAGGGCACATCACATGGGCTAGAAAAAGGAAGAACAAAGAGCGGGTCAGTGCAAGAAGTTGAGTCCACTTTTTGGCCAAAAAGTGGAAGTGTTTTCCCCGATTTTCAGATTTTGACACATTTGAGCTAAGAAGTTGAAGGACTTAGAGATTGAATCTTGGAAAAAGTCAGTAATACAAAATATAGCCCTTTGATTCTAATTTCCAAATATTTAATTTATTTTAATACCCACATATAGAAATTGACTTTCAAAATGGATTTCTAAAAAGCACTTTTTAAAAATGCCTATTTTAGGACCATACCATGCATGTGTACGACACACTTTTTGACAAAAATAATTTTTTTTTTCAAACCATCTCGGGAAATGATTTGTAACACACTCAATATTGATGAGAATATTTTTTTGTTGTTTTTTTTTTGAATATTTTTTTTTATTAATTTTTAATTGGCCCTAATTATCGTTTTAAAAACTTGACGTGTATGGCCCACATAAATCCTTATACCACACTATGGATCAATATATTTGTTGTAAAATAAATTCAAACATACCTCCCAATTTCCTTTCATCCAGTGAGATGAATCTTCAGAAACTCTAAATATAAGTGAAAATTTACTTGTTCCCAAATTTAATTTTCTTATAAAATCTATCTTTCAATTCTATCAAACCTTTTCAGATATAATTTTAGATTTATTTTACTTGGTAGCTTGCACCTATCCTAAAATAGAGGTTAACATTCATACCTTGGTGATATTTTCTTCCATTGAGCCATTAATCATTCAAAGATCAATATTTACTAAATTTTAATTGCCATTCCTTTTCTCTTTGTTTCCATCGTTGTTAGCTAACTCCATATTAATTTTGATAAAATTAGATGCTAATTATTGCACACAATATTATGTCTAGTTCTCTACATCTATGGAATATGGTATATGAGCGTCTTCGAGCTTGGCTATGATAGCTCTCAATACAAAGTTTTTAATAACTAAATGTCTTACAATTAATTTGATATGAAATTATTAAATGTGAGAACTAGGGCTAATAATGTAAAATTAAAAATAATCAACATGAGCATACAATTTCATAATTTAGATATGCAAACATCAAGTATAGGGCAAGAAATGGGATGCAAAGACGAATCTATGTCTTAAATATAAACTCAAAAATATAAATAATGAGCTAGGCAACATTGTTCCAAATGTGTTGGATGTATATATCAAAAATAGTTTAGGATCAAGATGTCACTTTGATTATCTTGCTAAAATTTCAATGGAAAAGTTTCAAACTTTGAGACTAGGTGACCTTGTCTTACCTTTCTCACTTGTCTGAAATCTATTCCTACATGTATTACTTTTCTTTTCTTGTATTTGTATTTGTTCTCTCTAGAATCTGTCACTTGCACACATAAGAGAGTAATTTTTTTGTTGGGTTGATAGTTGTTGTAATGCCTCGCCAGGAAACCCTGAAGGGATTAAGCCAAAACACAAGAATAGAGTGCAAACAATTTTTTTTTTAAAAGTTAAACACAACATTAAGATACATCAAGATATCAAAGTATAGATTACACAGCGGAAGACATCAACTAACACCTAAAGAGTTTCCCAACGTGATTACTTAATTCCATATTTAACTTAACTCACGCTAATTAATCCAATAAGCTGATTATCTTAATAACGAGATAATACTTTAAACAAGGATAATTTCTTTTAGCATGACAAAAATATAAATCACATGATAATGTTCATCCATTAAGATTTATTCATACCCATCATTCATACTTTTCATTAAAAATTTAAGTTATGCATCTAATTTCATAATACACTTTAATTTCATCATAAACTAATGAGATCCTTCCATGCATACTTAACTTCATTAACAATAATTGAATGCATTTTATTGCTTCTATCTACAATCTTCCATGATCCAATTACAACATTTAAAAGATGACTGCATACATGCATTTAAGATTAATTTCTTCTAATCCACTTTATACATTCTAACATAATGCCATCCATACATGCTAAAACTGAAAAAGGAATCATAAGAACATAAGCATCACATAACACCAAATTGATCTTGGAGTTCACCCCTAGAGGGCTACATCTTCAGATTTTCTTAACTACAAGACCCCTCTAATAATTAAATAATAATGAATAATACATAAGGTCACATCATTTACAATCCTGCCATCAAGGTAAACATAACCAATATATAAACGACCACATCGGTCAATAAATACATAAATGATCCCTGAATAGGAAAGGATCCATTTGAACATAATCGAAGCAAATACAAAGGTCCACTGGAGTGTCCAAAAAACTAAGACATCACAACCCAAGGTCTAGCATGACAATCGGGTACTCACAAGGGCATAAGCAACATGACAACTCCACAAAAGTGCTCCTATCAAGTCAACACAACACACTAGTGAACATAGGGACAAGTGTCATCACACAACTTGGTATGGTTACCATGGCAGGTCTTCATAGGTTCCATCCCCATACACTGGGTTACTCTGGCAACCTAATCCAAACCTCTGGCCCATCCAAGCCTCATGTGGACCCACACATCCTTTCGTGAAGACAAGAATGATGGTTTGCCATTTCAGGCCTTCTCACAGCATGTCGAGTCTATACTAGCACTCATCCCATGTGTGAGGCACAACTATCTTTCTTAGTGATATATTAACTAACACTCTAATTTACTATTAGGTTATCACTTATTAGACACACTTTTGATGGGTTACCCAGCAACCACTTTGGGCACGACCCCCAATCGAAAGCCACTTTCCCATACGACACTAGACTACACTGAAACGAACTCAAAAACCAAGGAATACACATGGTCAATCATACAGAGTTCAAAATGGAGGAATCAACCATTTGGGCAAACACGACATCATATGAGGTGCACTGATAGACGGTACTCTAACTAGAGACCTAACCAGCTACGGTCAACCACAAATCATCATTCAACACCCGCATAAAGGATACAACCAATTATGACACCACCACAAAACAACAGTCAAACTCGAGACCGAGGACTGAAACAGGTACCCCAAATCAAGGCTTGCCATTACTTAAGCAAAAGCGAATACAGAAATGAAACTTGCATAGGCAACAATTGGTAGATACAATCTCTTTCCAAATTGGTTTAAACATAAAATGTCGATCAAGTTTTCTAAATGATCTAAGTTATATTGTAGTTATCTTCCTCAACTAGGTACATATCGTTCTTGGTTTTCTCTCTCTAAGGTTCATTAGCATCGAAAATACATAAATACATCATTACGAGTTTTTAAACCAAGTTCACAAGAATATAATAAAATAAACGTTAACCAACTAAATGTGATATTTAATCTTCAATTAAAACATCATTGTCATACTGGTTCAAAAATAATTTTCTCCAAGTTCATCTATCCAGAACCATGTTAAACTATACAAGTCAAGGAAACATATACATATAAGGAACCCAAATAAAGATAGTCTGTTCCCAGCTTAACAATTATTTCCTTATGCATATATATAAAAAAAAATTCCAAAATTAAATATTAATTAATATACATTTATTAATCCATGATTAATAAAATCTAAGCAATTAATAATTAATAACAGAATAACAAATTAAGTATCTAATTAAAAAAATATGCATTAATAATAAAATAGAATTAGAAAATTAATTAATGTATATTTGTCCCTTATACAAATAATTAATTACAAAATAATCATAAATTATTAATTAAATGCCATATTTACTTCATTAAAAACTTAATTTAAAATTTACATTAAAATAATGTTAAACTATAATATATATTTTTTTTGATAAAAAAAAATATTAAAAAAAAAAATTAAAAAAAAAACAATAAAAAGGGGGAGGGTACCCACTTGGACCTCCACGTGGCCCCCCCCAGGTAGCTCATGCTACCTATGGTACTGCTACTACCAAAAGGTAGTAGCCCATTGGTAGCATGCAAAACCCTTCCACGTGGCGGGGGAAACTCTGCCAAGTGGGGGCAGGTTATATTTTTTTTTTTTAATTTAAAAAAAAAATAAAATTTGCGGATACAAATTTAACAGAACACAACAAAATACAGTCTCAATAGAGACTTAAAAAAATAATTTATTATTATGTTTTTTTTCATTCAAAAAACTATGAGTTTTCCAATATTGGCAATTTCAAATACCCAGATCGAGAAAAGGGAGGATTTCTCTAAAACCAACACTATATTGGCAAAATAAGATTGATTAACATCCATATATCCAAACACAAGCAGATCTCTCTGATTAAAGCTTGAATTTGAAAGAATTTGTTTGGAATTTAAACAAATTTTTATTGTAAACAGGCAACCCAAGTTTATTTTTGATTTTAAAGCAACCAGAGCAACCATAATCTAAACTTGGAATGGAAACAGAACAAGAGGGGATTGGACTAGAATTAAATTTACAACTATTTCATTTCCCACAAATAGATGAGATTTTTAAACTTCACAAACAGATTTCTTCAAAAATCCAAAATAAATTCTTTAAAACAAGAAGCCAATGAAATAAACCAGAGGCCTACCTGGCTCAGCAATCTTGGCAAGATTGAAGAAGAGCCCAATTCTTCAGCTCAAGAAATTCCTTCTATTCCCAAAACCCCCAAATTTTTCCATCCAAAAATATTTTCCAAAAATATTTAAAAAAAAAAACAATCTCCCATATTTTTCCAAAAACCTAGGTTAAATGGGAGAAGTTTGACCAATTTTTTATTTATTTTAGATTTAAATTTTTTATTTAAAATAATTCACAAAAATCATTCTTTTAAACTATATCAATAAATTAAACTTGCTTTTCAATTTAAAATTGATTTCCTCAATTAACAAAAATTAACCTTTCTATTTCCAAAATGCCAACAAGATTAAATTAATTCTATTACAATTAAATTTAAATCTTTCTTTTCCAACAGCATAAACAAAATAAATTTAACACTAAAATTAACCATTTAATTGAACTTGCTACCAACCTGAATTAAGCAATTCAATTAACGATTAATCACATAAAAAGGGAGCCTATTTAATTTAGTCCCCAAAATACTAATGCGAAAACACACATTAAATCAAATTAGAGATTAAGGATTAATTACTTGATTTAACCACACACAAAACACGCAACCCAAGAAAGTCAAATGAACAGACGACTCACAAACCCAACCAAAGGGAATACCGATGATGACTGACGATGATCACTTGAGCACGACTATGGTCAAACGAGGGTATTACGACCACCTAATCCAACTCTAATGATCAAAGAGGTAAACTCAAACTTGCAAATTCCATGTGGAGATGAACCTCACACCCATGCGGTACTATACCTGAAATCTCCTGCAACCAAGAGTCATACATGCATACATATATAAACTTAATGAAAGCGTTAGCCCAAGATAATAACACGAAATAGAAGAATTAATAACTTCCATACAAATTGGTGTGAAAACCACATTAACAGGTATGCACTAAAATCAAAACATCTGACTATAATCATTATATTATGATAGACTAATTAAGGTCAAACCGAGATTAGAAATTGATTAGGGTAGGGGCACTATAGTTGTTTGCCTAGGTCAAATCCTGGGTTTGGAATTAAGTTCTTATGATAAACT
Organism: Cryptomeria japonica; assembly: GCF_030272615.1. Taxonomy (NCBI): domain Eukaryota; kingdom Viridiplantae; phylum Streptophyta; class Pinopsida; order Cupressales; family Cupressaceae; genus Cryptomeria; species Cryptomeria japonica. The sequence continues at coordinate 20,240 of NW_026729996.1, read as the reverse complement.
AAAATGGAAAAAGATGGTATTCCTTTATGGGGTAGATCTAAAATCGAAAATGCTTGATTGAAATGTTATACCTTCATAAATTTCACTTTCCTTGAAGTATTGATGAAAAAGTTGATGTTGCCATGTAGTAATTCATGAATGTTTTCATAAGAACTTGGTCATGGATGTCATCTTGAATGCTTGAAATTTATATATTTAACCTCTCATTCAATACTATAATGATGCTTGACTACTTTCTCACTTGAATTTGAATCTTCTCTTGAGGAATTGAATTGGAAACTTTTGGAGATATGTTTCAAATGAGGTGATAAGAATTGATTTTATACTTATTGTAATGAAATGTGTTGAAAATTAAGAAGAAGGCCAAAATAAAAAATTAATTCCCACTCAATTTTTTTGATCATTAGAGGGTTCAAATACGGGCCTTTTGATCTGATCAAAAACACCAAAGTGAGACCCAAGTGAGTATGAAATTGTATGCATATATGATTTATAGATAGAAATATTATTTAAGATAACCAAAACATCCTTTAGGTTTATTATTTTCTAGTTTGTTTAATGCCTATATCTCAAATAGAGAGTCACCACAATTGAGTCAAATTTGATAATATTATTATTGAGGTTATATGATTTATTCAAATATAGGAAAAGTAGTTCCTGAGCCTCTACTTTGCTTTTAGTTTCTTACTTCAATTTTTTTTTTTCACTTCGATCACCTTTCTTGAAGAATCCCAAATAACACATCTAGTAGCAAACGGCTTGGGTTTCCTTAGATGCATCATCATAATTTAATATAACACATCTAGTAGCAAACGGTCTTGGGTTTCCTCAAATGCATCATCATAATTCAATTTTTATTTACTTGGTTGAGCCATGATTCATGTGGCTCGTGAGTGATCATATGAAGGATGTATAGGATTAAAAATCCTATGAATGGGAAATAATAGCTATAGATAATTAATAACATTAAAAATAATTTATTTTTAAATAATTTTGAAGATAATTAACATTATTAGTAAGAAATCAATAATAATATTATTAAATAAATAATTTAAAATAATAATCAATTAATAATAATAATCAATTAATAATAATAATCAATTAATAATAATAATCAATTAATAATAATAATCAATTATTAATTAATAATTAATTATTAAATTCAAATGATTTATTATGTATATTGGGCAATCAAGGAACATGCGATTTCCCCACCTTACCAATTGAACTAAAACACTTTAACAAAACATATTTAACAAAAAATATTAAAAAGGTGACATTAGAAATTAGAAAAAATAAAACTATAATCATATAATAGCTATTAAGTGAATAAAATTAAATAAAATAACTTTAAAATAAATATACTAGCTATAAAATAGCTCTTTAGTGAATAAACTAGCTTATATATATAAAATTATACACACACACATAAATATAAAGTATCAAGGCTTTAATTCAAACATACCTTTAGAAACATACCTCCCAATTTCCTTTCATCTAGTGAGATGAATCTTTAGAAACTCTAAATATAAGTGAAAATTTACTTGTTCCCAAATTTAATTTTCTTATAAAATCTATCTTTCAATTCTATCAAACCTTTTCATATATAATTTTAGATTTATTTTACTTGGTAGCATGCACCTATCCTAAAATAGAGGTTAACATTCATACCTTGGTGATATTTTCTTCCATTGAGCCATTAATCATTCAAAGATCTATCTTTACTAAATTTTAATTTCCATTACTTTTCTCTTTGTTTTCATCCAAGGCCAAGGGAGGAGCAAGCATCTCACAGAACAATGTAAGTGTTGCGGTGAGAGGGGGGATTGGAAAGGTATCCCTTAAAACATTCAAACTCAAAAGGTTCACATCATTCAAAATAGCAGCATGTATTGATGCCCAAATCATCCCGGGCCTTAGCGGAACAACCTTGCAGCTAGGCAAGAGGTTTGTCCTTGTATTTCAGATTCTACTAGATCGACTGTTCGCCACACACCTCCCCTTTAACTCCCACTAAACCATTATTGGAAATGTATTTCCTTACTACCTCCCAAGCCTTCCAGATATATTTAAAGACTGTGGATCCTAAAGGGCCTAAGATCAAAGTATCTTGCAATGATATCACAAAGCGACAATCCTTTCCACACTGGACTTTTCTTGGGAGTGGCCTTGGAAAGGTTATGTCTAATTAGGATTTTCTAAGGCTCATTCCCTTGAAGAGCTCTGAATATCCACTTTTCCGCCAAAGAAATGCCTTTCCATCTCAAGTCCTTGAGATCGAGTCTCCCATATTCTTATTCAAGGTACACCATTGCTATTTTATTGCATGTTTTTTCATGCCCCCTTTTCCATCCGACCATAAAAAATCCCTGATTTTCTTCTGAATGTGGAAAAAATAATAGTTAGTAAAGAGCCAAGCAGAATTGTAATAAATATTGTAAGAGGAAAGGATCTTCTGACATATCTACACTCCTTGCCAATTAGAGGAAGTGTCTATTCTATTTCCCCATGTTTTTGTCAATCTTTCCTCTGACCCATGCTCACATTTCTATTCCATTTCCTCATGTTTTTGTCAATAATTCCTCTAACCCATTCCCACATTTCCTTCAAATGGGGTTCTATGGCAAAGGGGATTCCCGAATATCTTACCAGGTGGTCTGGTCCTCCCCAAGAGACAAAGAATTTATAGTGCCAAGGAGCCAGGTTTGCTTCCCATCCTAGAATGATTGATTTAGGCAATGAGATCCTGCTCCCTAAAGCTTCAAAAAATAGAAGTAATTTGGCCATAAGTATCTCCATATTATCCTATTCCAACTTTTTTTTTATGTTTATGCTTAGGTTTCAAATTAGTTTAGTGTTATGGATTAATTTAGTTTAATGTTAGGGTGAGGGTTCAATTTTGTTTAAGGTTTGGATTCTATTTTGTATAGGGTTAGAGTTAGGTTTTATAAGGTTTACGATTAAGGATAAAATTGGCTTAGTGTTAGGGATGGAATTGGAATTAGTGTTAATTTTAGTTTGATTGAATTAGATGTAATTTGGGTTTAATTATGATTAATTAGTTTATTATTTAATTATTTTTAGTATGAGGTTTGAATTTGGTTAATTGTTTAATTGAATTTAGGGATAGGGATTAATTTGCTTTATTAATAGGGTTAGGGTTCAATTTTCTTATTGGCAGGCTACAATTTAATTTGGTTTCAGGTTACGATATAACTTATCTTAGTGTTAGGGTTAGGTTTTAATAAGGTTGACAATTAGGGTTCAATTTGGTTTAATGTTTGATAGCTTTAGAATTAAAGTTAAGTTTAGTTTAATGTTCAAATTAAATTTTATTTAGGGTTATGATATAATTTGGTTTAGTTCTAGTGTTAGGGTATAATTGGTTTAGAATTAGGGTTCAATTTGGTTTAGTCCTATAGCTAGGATTTAATTTGATTTAGGAATTGTATTTACTTTAGCTTAGGTTAAGTGTTCAATGTTGTTTAGTTTATATTTATGTTTACGGTTAGGTTTCAAATTAGTTTAGTGTTATGGCTTAATTGAGTTTAATGTTAGGGCGAGGGTTCAATTTTGTTTAAGGTTTGGATTCTATTTCTTATAGGGTTAGAGTTAGGTTTTATAAGGTTTACAATTAGGGATAAATTTGGCTTAGTGTTAGGGATGCATTTGGAATTAGTGTTCATTTTCGTTTGATTGAATTATATTTAATTTGGGTTTAATTAAGATTAATTAGCTTATTATTTAATTATTTTTAGGATTAGGGTTAAATTTGGTTAATTGTTCAATCTAATTTAGGGTTAGGGTTCAATTTGGTTATTGGTAGGGCTATAATTTAATTTGGTTTTAGGTTATCATTCCATTTGAATTAATTTTTGTTAGGCTTATGATTAGGATTTAATTTATTATAATTTTCAATTAGGTTTAGGGTTAGTATTTAACTTGGATTAATTTTAGATTTGGGTTATAATTAAGTTCATGATTAGGATTCAATTTCATTTAGTGTTATGGTTACGATTGTTTTTAGTGTAGTGTTAGGATTTGATTTTGTTTAGGTTTAGGGTTTAGTTTGGTTTAGTGTTAGTGTTATGGTATAATTAGTTTAGGATTAGGGTTCAATTTGATTTAATATTCAATTATGTTTAGGGTTATGGTTTAATTAATTTTGTGTTATAGTTAGGGTTTAGTTTGGTTTAGGATTCAAATTAAATTTAGTTTAGGTTAAGGGTTCAATTTTTTTTTAGTATTTAATTATGTTTATCATCATGGTTTAATTTAGTTTAGTGTTATGGTTCAATTGTGGTTGGAGGTTAAATTTGGTATAGGGTTAAACTTAGGTTTTCTAAGGTTTATTATTAGAGTTAAATTTTGTTTAGTGTTAGGGTTTACAATCAAAGTTTGAGTTCATTATGGTTTAAGTATCAATTCTATTTTGTTAGGGCTTAATTTTTATTATAGATCAATTTGAATCAATGTTAATTTATTATAAGGATTATTGTTATATTATTTTTTAGGTTAGGGATATATTTAATTTAGTTTTATGGTTCAATTTTCTATATTTAATTAATTTTAGGGTTAAGGTTCAATTTTTTGGGTGTTTAGTTAAGTTTAGGCTTTGGGTTTAATTAATTATAGTGTACCATTAGGTTTAAGGTTATGATTTAACTTGGTTTTATTTTAAGGTTAGGGTTTAATTAAGTTCATGATTAGAGTTCAATTTGGCTTGTTTTTAGGAATAGGGTTGAATTTGGCTAATTTTTTTTATAAGGTTTGTGATTAAAGTTCAATTCATTATAATTTATTTTCTAAATACAAAAAAATGTTGTTGGTGCAACTCCGACTGCAAATAGGGTTTGGATTCTGGGTTGTAGGGTCGTAATCGCTGATGTGGGGGAGTACGCTGGTCCTCCTCCACATAGGTAAGTGCTTACCTAGGTTTCTTCTTTCTCGTGCAAGTTTATTTCCCCGCATCCTTCTCCGTCATCACCTTTCTCTTCTCTATGCGAGCAGTTAATGCGACTCGATAAAAATATCCTCTGTAGGTGCTAGAAAACCTAATGAAGGAGTGGCATTAGAGCCAAAATATTTCAAATATGTGGTTAACCTTTCCTCTCTCCTAGTCGTTGAAGGTGCGAGGTTTGTTAGTAATTGTAATGGTCGCCCCCATGGAGAAGGTAAGGGCCCTAACTGTGCTCTGGATTCCATCTCCATTTCCTCCAATGTGTGTTAATTTGCAAAGAAATCAACATGGAAAAGAACAGGCTTAAAGATACAACAATTTTCTTTGTGACTGTAGACGTAGATAAATGTCCTGCTCGTAAATTTATTGATGATTGGATTAGAAATGTCTGGAATATTAAATTAGGTTATCTGGTTTCATTTTGTAGACTCATTCAAAAAGGTTTGTTTGTAATTTTTTTTTAAAGATCATAAAATGCAAAGAGAGGTTCTTAATAAACAATATTGGACTGTTGGAAAATGCACATTTCGTGCCCTAGAATGGTCGTCAAAAGTAGTTAATGAGGAAATAATCGCACTTTCGTGCCCTAGATGGGTTTTGATTCGAAATTTGCCTCCATTGTTGTGGAGATTTATACCTCAAATTGTTGAACCGATAGGAAAGGCTATTCGGGTGGATAATTCGACCTCTCTCATTCCTCATTTGGACGCTAGGGTTTTGATTTCAATCAACCCAAGATGTGATCTCCCCAAAATGGTTAACATAAACTTAGAATCTGAAATGCCCTATTGAAGTCCTTGGCAGGGTGAATGCTTGTTTTCTCTGCAGAAAAGAGGGTCACATTCATAAGAATTTCCCAATTATTAATAAATTCAAGGGAGAAGAAAAATCTTGAAGTCAACTAAACAACCCGCCCCCTGTTCACGGGAAGCATATCCCAAACATGGAAAATCTTAATCCCATTAGCAAAAAATTAATAATTTATTAACTGGAGAAAACTCTAAACCCCCAGAGCATGGTAAAAATTCAAATCTGGTAATTCCAGAATTGACCCCACACCTCACTCTACAATTTTAGATGCTCTAAAGTAGATGAATGAAGATACGCAGGATGGGTTTTAGGTTGTGGGAAAAAACCCTAAGAAAAGAAGGAGGAAAAATGCTCAACAGTTAGCCCTAGAAAAAATCAGGGCGAATATACCCATTACCTTGAATTATGCTATAAATAAAATATCTGTGGATAGAAATTTAATATCGCCTATGGATGATGATGTGCAAGAGGTTCCCCTAGAGGTGAAATTCTTGAATTTAGCCTCTAGTTCGAATAACTTTGTGAATCAGAATTTTGAAGAAAGAGATGGTGTGACTGGTGAGTTGGGTAAGGGAGGGAGCTGGTCTGGGATGGTGAATGAAGCTCCCCATAAAAACTTGGTAGACATGGATGTCTCCTTTGAGGTTGACTCATCAAATGTCTTGAATTTTGTGCTAGATCCTTCCTCCCTTGCTGAACTCACCCCTAACATGATCATTGTCCTTCCCCCAAAGAAGTTTGTTGAATTAGAGGACACTTGTGTGATCAAGGTCATTGTTGCTGACCTTAAGGTTGGTGAAGATAAAATCTTAGCTAGTGAAATAGATAACTTAGACCCTCCAGATAGCTTGAAGGCATTTGATCCCTGTTCTAAGACCTGAGAAATCCCCAGTCAGGGTGACATTAGGAAGGCGTTTGAGGTTGAGGATGATTATCAAAATAAGGAGTGAATAGGGGAAGAAGGAGAATGGATAATAGATAGTGAGAAACTTGAGGCTCTTCCTAGAAGAAGAAGAGGTAGACCACTGGGATCTAAAAATAGGGGCTCAATTAATAGAAGGAATAATGAGGATAAGAAAGAACTCCCTAGATGCTTTTATTAGTTTAAGGTACCCAAAGAGTAAAAATAATGCATCTTGTTATGATGAAGTGCATCTCTTGGAACATTAGGGGTCTGGAGTCACCAGACAGGAAGTGGATTGTCAGGAAGTTTGTCAATCAGCATAAGAATGCATATTTTGTTATGTTTCAAGAACTCAAGGCTGTCAAATTTACCTTGTAAATAAACCCAGAGTTTATATGGAAAGACTCTATCAAGGTTTTCTCAAAGCATGATAGAGGTAGAGGAGGTGTTGGGATACTTGCCAACCCCAAATGGAAGAAGCACATAGTGAACCAAGGATGTTCACCGTGTAATAGAGCGGTTTGGGCCTCTTTAGACTTCAATGATACCATATTCGATATTTGTTCAGTCTATGCCTCCAATGATGACAGGGAGAGAACTGAGTTGTGGGACTAGATTGTAGCCTTATCGGATATACCTTAGATTGTTGGGGGTGACTTCAACATGATAGAAGCTCATGAAGAAAAAAGTGGAGGTGTTCCTATGGAATGGAAAGGAATGGAGAAATTACACTGGGAGAGAATGAAAAGGTGGAAGAAACTTTTTGACCCCCTATTTTGTAATAAGAAGGTAAACACTGAAATCTGGTACACATGGTGCAACTATCAGAAAAGAAAGCATAGGATCTATTGTAGGCTGGACAGGTTTTATGCTGACAGAAAGCATTTCTCCTTTGACCTTGACAAGAATGGAAATTCAGTGACAGTTTATCCAACCTCATTATCAGACCATCATCCAATCATCTCACAAATTAGGCTCAGAGACTCCTCTGAGAGGCAAGGAATTGCAAAAGACAAATTCTTCCTAAAATCCAATCTTCTAAAAGACCCGAATGTTTTGAGCGCATTAAAGATTGTTAGGTTGTTTAACAAGAGTAATAAAAAGCTGAACTCTAACATTGATAGATGGAATCAAAATGTCAATAGTTGGCAGGTACTTCTGCAAACCATAGGACAAAAGAAAGCTAAGGATTATAGGTGGAAGGAGAGAACACTATTTGATAACCTTCACCTATGTGAGGTTAAGATCCAAGACAATCCATGCAATATTGAACTATCTCAAAAAGTAACCTTAGCAAGGGATAATCTCAGGAATCACCAACAAAATAAGAATAGAGGGGCCATGATCAGGGCTCAAGCTCACTAGATGCAATTCGGGGACAAAGGATCCAAGTTCTTCTTCAATATGCTAAAACAAAACTAGTGTAGAGAGAAAATTGATAGGATTTGGATAGATAACAAAGAATTAATGGCTCTGGATGATATCAAAGAGGCTTTTTTCCAATTCTAGAAAAGGTCTCTTCACCTCTGAAGATTCCACTAACTCCTAGGATGCTAGAGAAAAATATAGGAGGATTATCCCCTCTAAGATTACTTTTGAGGATGTGCAAGAATTGAGGGGGTCCCATCATAGTGCAAGAGCTGAAAGTTGCTATTAAAAGTCTGAATAATGATAAAACCCCAAGCCTAGATGGTCTTCCTGTAGAATTCTACAAAGCTAATGAGGATTGGGTTTGTCAAGACTTGCATGAGCTTTACTCAAAGGCATTTGATACTGATTCCCTAGGAGAATGAATTAATAGAGGGATTATTAAACTACTTCCCAAAGAAGGAGACAAGTCTCTTATAAAAAACTGGAGACGGATAACACTTCTTAATGTATCTTAAAAAATATTGGCTAAAGCTCTTGCTATCAGATTAGAGAATTTACTACCTAAATTCATTTTCTCCACACAAACAAGTTTTTATCAAAGGAAGATATATCCTTGAAAATCTAATTATCAGCTGGGAGGCCATGGAATGGGTAAAGACATCAGGACAGAATGCAGCCATGTTTCTCCTAGATTTTGAGAAGGCATATGACATGGTGGAATGGGGGTTCATTCTAATGATGTTAGAAGCATTTGGTTTTTTAGGAGAATTTTGCAAATGGGTGATGGTTCTCCTCAAAGATGCATCGGCCCAGGTGGAAGTTAATGGTTCCCTTTCATAGAACATAACTATGAGAAAATCTATTAGACAAGGCTTCCCCCTAGCCCCTGCTCTCTTCGTTATTGCCTTTGATGCTCTGTATTATATTCTAAGAGACCTTACCATTTCTCCTAATGTACAAGGGGTCAAACTTCTGAATGGTGAGGCGCTAATTAATGCTCAATTTGCTAATGACACGACACTCTTCATAGAACTCAGTAAACCGAATATGGAGGCCCTCGAAGGAAAAATCAAATTCCTAGGAGAAATATCAGGGGCTAAAATCTCTTAGAGCAAATCTACCATGCTTGTCTAGGAGGATCAACCTCCTGAGTGGTTATAGCAGTTTGGGGTCCAATGGGGGGGGGGCAAATAAAATAGTCAGATATCTAGGAATTCCTTTTTCCATCTCACCATCCCTCAAATAAATGTGGCTTTGGGTCAGAAGTAAGATAGACAAAAAGATAAATAAGTGGGATAATAGGTATCTCTCGCTCGCCAGGAGAGTACAGGTGTGTCAAAAAATTCTATCTTCCTACAACATTTACTATTCCTCAGTATGGATGTTCCCCAATTACCAGATCTTGGAAATTCAAAAAACCATCAGGAACTTCCTTTGCTCCGATGGAAAAGGAAATAAAAAGATGCATTTTGTGAGATGGGAATGGTGTCACAAGGACAAGAGACTGGGAGGACTAGGACTAAAGGATTTGAGAATCCAAGGGACTGCTCTTGCAGAAAAATGGATCTTCTGGGCATTTGATGGCAATGAACCTTAGAAGATTCTGGTTAGGAATAACATCCTGAGGGCTGTACCGAAAAAGGCCAAATCTTGGAAATCCCTACCTTTTTGTGACCTTGTGGCTGGAGACTTCATAGTCTCAGTACAGGGCTCAAATGTCTTCAAGTCTATTTGGAAGGCCTAGGAAAGTATTAGGCCTTTCATCATCAATACTAGAGTCAGCAACAATGAGTTTGTCCATGGGGGTAGATCCATTTGGTGGGATCTCTTTCACTCTTCCAGACCCCTTGCACTTATGCAAGGGTGCTCTGCTAAAGCTTGGGCGACAAAAGGCATTTTCTTCTTTAGAGACATTATTGAGGATGATAGGCTTCTTAGATGGGATGTCTTGAGAGATAGATTTAACTTGCAAGTCTCCCATAAGTTGACATATAACATGATGAAAAAAGCTTTTGATAAACTTCAATTACCCAAAAAGTGCAAGAATGCTAATGACTGTTGTAACAATTTTTTGTGAAATAATACCATTTCTGTGTCTAATATTAAAGCTGTCAATATATACAAGACACTAAGATATGATGAATCCATAATTTTTCATGTTAATAAGTTATGGCTTGCAGATTTTTCAGTTAAACAGTGGCAGAAGATGTTTTCAAGATTATGGAGTAGTCTTGTTGGTCCCAAAGAAAAGTGTTTTAAATGGCTTATGATTGTCAATAGGATGCCCTTTAGAAAAGACCAAAACATTTGTGATATTTTCAATATTTGTAGGGTTCCTGAACTAGTTAGACATATTTGTTTTGAATATAGTATTGCTAGAGAAATTTGGTGCTTTTTGGAGGTTTATGTGAAAATGAATATTGAGAAGCATAAATTCATCCAGTTCATTAAGGATGGAAAATGCAAAGACGTACCTTCATGAGATGGATAATGGATACAAATGGAAGCAGGCAGCAAGGGGGAAGCAGGATGTCAACTTAGCAATGTAGTGCTTGGGATTAGAGGTTGCCAAAGTTTGAGACCCTGTTAAAGATCAGATCTAGTTGCTCTCAAATTACTCAAAGGAAAGCAAGCTGTGTGGATGGAGGGTCCCTGGGGATGGACTACGTGGATGGATGTAACTTAGGAGCAGATACTGCTGTGACATGTGCAAGGCAATTAGATATGAGCATAGTGGCTCTTTTTTGTATCTAAGCATTATAGTTTCATATGTACAAATATCTATATCTCTGTTTATAACTCTTAGTAATCTCCTAAATCTATGAAGTTTGGAGAGTGCTTCTTTCCTTATATGCAATATATAAAAAAAAAACAAAAACATCAACACTAAAGATATAAAACTAGTTCCATAGTATAAAATAACGAAAATACATTAAAAAATTAATAAGATAAAATTTTTACTTGAAATTTTAACTACATGTTACATTTCTATCATGTATTGCTTTTAATTTTTAAAAGGTTAACAAATAAATGTTCTTGTTGTAAAGATGTATCTATAAATATGTATTGTTTGTTAGTTAAAAAATTATTTTCAATAAGATTGATTTGAATGTATCCTTGAATTTTTTAATTAAAAGTTTAACAAAAATTATATAATTTAAAATAAAAAATATTTTTAAAAAACATATAAGAACAAGTATTAAATTTTGAATTTACTTTATCTATATCTTTATAAATACATAGGATCAATGCAACAAACTTAAAAAAAGTGCCACATAGTGGCAGATAAAGAGTGCCCATAATTATGGCATAGTTATAAAATTACAAAAATATCTATAACTAATTAAAACCTTAACAATAACCTTAATTCTAACCTACCCAAATTTTTAACCTAATTCTAACTCTAAATATAACATTAAATACAACCCTAATCTTTTTTTTAAAAGATAACACATTCTTGCAATAATATAATATAAATTATAACTATAAATCTAACATTAAATACAACCTTAATCTTTTTTTAAAGGATAATAATTTGAGATACCCTAATCTTTTTTTAAAGGATAATAATTTGAGATAATATATTCTTGCAATAATATAATAGAGAGATTGTAACTCTAAATCTAACATTAAATACAACCCTAATCCTTTTTTAAAACAATTTAACCCTAATTCTGAATCTAACTCTAAGTCCAAATTTAATCTAAATAATTTGAACCTTATTTTAAACCCTAACCTTAACCCTTATTCTAACACTAACTCTTATTAAGAAACCTAATTTTAATCCTAATCATTATTATAATATTTTAGAATTATAATAATGAATAAAAATTAAGATTAAATTTATAATAGAATTAAGGACTATAAATTAGATTAGAATCATATATTTAAATTATAACCATAAAATTAATAATAATAATCTTAATTTTAATTAATAATTATTTAATAATTTTTTTTTTATATAATTACTAATAATAGATTTATTATTATATATTTTTGGTAATGTTATTATTAACAAATTATTTATAATTAATTTATTAATTTTTTTACATTATTGCATTATATAGATTTAATATTATATGATAAGGATATATAATATTGTATTGTATTTATATTATAAATATAATTTAGATTATAATTAATTAGGTTAATAATATGCATAATATTAAATTATTTATTAAAATCTTAATCTCTAATTTTTTTTTAATATTTTAATAATTTAATATATTTAATTTTACTAATATATTATTATATATAATTTAAGTATTCACTGATTATATATAATTAACATATTTAATTTTGATTTTCTTTTAATACCAAAAAATGTATTTAAACCTAATAAAATAATTCTAATTATATTATTGTATATAAAAGTTTGTTGTTAGATATGTTGAAATAAAGAGAAACAATCATCTATCCTAAAAGTCAATCATTACCATCAAGAAGAAACAAAAACAATTTTATGAAAAAATTGAAGAGCCTATATATATATATAAAGAGCCAACATAAAAAGTAATATAAATTAAAACTCTAGTCATATAATAAAATTAAATAAAACAACTTTAAAGTAAATATAATACCTATAACATAGGTCTTAAGTAAACAATATAACACTTCAATAAACTATTTAACAAAAAAATATATAAGGATCGAAATTAAATATACTAGTTATAAAATAACTCTTGAACATTACGTGAAGGTAGAAAGGGGTGAAATGTGAACATGTTAACAAAAAAATATTCAAAAATCCACATAAAAATAATAAAAATTAAAACTATAAGAAATAAAATGTAAACATGTTCACAAAAAAATATTTAAAAACTGACATAAAAAATAATAATTAAAACTATAATATCTCTACCACCCTCCTCTCTAATGAAATACATCTCTTGGAATATTAGAGGCCTTGAATCACCACAAGAACATAGATTTCTTGATGCTGCAAGACCTTAAATCCGTGGGTTTCCATCTTGATAGCTCACTTGACTTTATCTGGAGAGATGCAATCAAAATTTGCACCAACCACCCGAAAGGAAAGGGAGGAGTTGGCCTTATTATCTCCCCTAAGTGGGCAAGCAACATTAGGGATAAAGGGATCTCCCCTTGCAACAGAGCATCTTGGGCTACCCTAGATATTAGGGGCTCTAGCCTTGGCATTTTCTCTATCTACGCACCTAATGACTACAAGGAAAGAGTGTCCCTTTGGATCTGGCTGACTTCCCTCCCAAGTATCTCCTAGATAGTGGCTAGTGACTTCAATATGACTGAGCATCAAGATGACAAGGCTGGGGGACTTCCTTTTGAATGGAAAAATGCAGAAAAACCTCACTGGGACAAACTTAAACAAAAACTCCAGTTATTTGACCCCCTTGAGGGCACTAAAACTGCTGCTTCTAACCTATGGTACACTTGGTGTAACTTTCAACAAGGCTCCAATCGTATTTACTCTAGACTAGACAAATTTTATGTTAACAACAACTTCTTCTCCTTCTCCCCTAACCACTTGGGGAGTGAAGTTGTTGTCCTGCCAGTTACCCTTTCTGACCATTTCCCTATCCTTGTGGTCATTGACACTAGAAACGCTCCCCATCAGCAGCCCCTGTAGCAAGAAATTTATTCTCAATACCTCCCTCCTCAAAGACCAATATGTTCTAGGTGCCCTTAAGGTGGTCAGGCTCTTCAACCTTCAGCCTTAGCCTCCCCAATCCTACACTCTCAAGTGGACAAGGAATGTCTCCTCCTAGAAGAAAGTACTCCAAACCATTGGCCAAAAGAAAGCCAAGGACTCTAGAGCCATAGAAAAAACTCTCACCCATCACCTCCATTCCCTAGAGTAGGATGTTCAGACTAACCCCTCCTCCCCCACCTTGGCCAAGAATGTCTCTAAAGTCAAAGACATCCTCAGAAAGCACTAGGCAGTCAAAATCAAGGGAGCCTTCATTAGAGCTCGCAACCACTGGCTCCAATTTGGAGATAAAGGCTCCAAAATATTCTTTAACCTTTTTAAGCAGAAAAAAAAGAGAGAAAAAATTGATAGAATAATTGTAGACAACAATGAACTCTTGGATCTCAATGATATCAAAGAGGCCTTCGAAATATTCTATAGAACTCTCTTTACCTCAGAAGATCATGAGGCCTTGAAAGAGGCTCGACACAAATGTAGTACCATCATCCCTAAAAGGATCTCTAAAGATGATGCTCTCCTCCTCAAAGCCAGGATCTCTATACAAGAAATTGCCGATGCCATTAAAGCCCTCAAGGATAATAAGGCCCCAGGCCCCGATGGTCTCCCCACGGAGTTCTACAAAGCCAATCTTGAATGGGTCACGCATGACCTCTATGACATATACAATGAATCTCTTGACAATGGCACTCTAGGGGAATTCATAAATAAAGGTATTGTTAAACTCATCCCTAAAGAAGGAGGCAAATCGCTCATTAAGAACTGGAGGCCAATCACCCTCCTCAACGTCTCCTATAAAATCTTTGCCAAAGCCTTAGCTACCTACCTTGAAAATATTCTTCCAAAATTAATTTTCTCTACCCAAACTGGATTCATTAAAGGTAGGTACATATTGGAAAACCTTGTCACTAGCTGGGAATCCATGGAATGGGCTAGAACCTCTAACCAGGATGCTGCGAGCTTTCGGCTTCCCTAACGAGTTCTATGATTATGTTTGAATTCTCCTCAAAGATGCTTCCGCCATGATTGAAGTTAATGGAACCCTATCCTAGCCTATTCCTCTCTCTAGATCCATAAGGTAGGGCTTCCCTCTTGCCCCTACTCTATTTTTTATTGCCTCAGATGCCCTCTTTTATCTCCTTAGAGATGATACTCTATCTCCTAGAGTCCATGGCATTGTGCTCCTGGATGACTCTAAGTTGCTGAATATCCAATTTGCTGATGATACCTCTCTTTTCCTAGAGCTCTCTAGGCAAAACATCGATTCCCTCAACCTAAAAATTGACACCTTTAGTAAAGCCTCTGAAGCCAGGATCTCCAGCTCCAAATCTATTTTACTTGGCTGGAAGGATGAACCTCCAGGCTAGCTACATCAAGATGGGTACTCATGGGGAGGACCCAACATGATTGTCAAGTATCTCGGTATCCCCTTCTCTATTTCCCCCTCTCTTTAGGACATGTGGACCTGGGTTAAGGGGGAAATTGATAAGAAACTCAACAAGTGGGATAATAGGATCCTCTCCCTAGCAAGTAGGGTGCAAGTATGTCAAAAAATCCTCTCCTCATATAGTATCTATTACTCTTCGGTTTGGATGTTCAACAATTATCAAATTTATGAAATTCAAAAGGCTATCAGACGCTTTCTCTGGTCTGATGGTAAGGACAAAAGAAAGGCCCATGTGGTAAAATGGGCTTGGTGCCACTTAGACAAAAAACTTGGAGGTTTGGGCCTTAAGGATCTTAAGCTACAAGGAATCTCCCTTGCCGCCAAATGGATATTTCATGCACTAGATGGGAAAGAACCTTGGAAGATTCTTATCAGAAACAACATTCAAAATGGATTCCCCAAGGCTGCCAAATCATAGAAAGTCCTCCCACTAAGTGATCTACTTGTTGGAAGTTTCTCGATGTCTGTCCAAGGCACCTAGGTCTTTAAGTCCATCTGGAAAGCCTGGGAGCATGTGCGTAGACTTATCTGCAACTCTAGCATTGACCGTGACAACACTATACATGGTGAAAGGTCGATATGGTCGAACCTCCACCACAATTCTAAGCCATTGGCCTTAACCCGTGGCTACTCTGCTAGATTCTGGCATAACAAGGGGATTAAGTATCTTATGGATATCCTAGAAAATGACAACCTCATCACCTAGGAGGAACTTAGTAGTAAATTTAATCTCACTGCTTCGCATAAGAAGACCTACAATATGATTAGGAATGCCTGTAACACCCTTAATCTCCCTAAGAACACTCATGTTGACACCCATAGGTACCTCTCATTCCTTTGGAAGGATGGCTCCCCCCTCCCAAAAATTAAATCCAAAGTTATCTACAACCTGCTTAACCAGGACACCTCTATGATCGACCATGTCAACACCCTATGGAATGTCCACCACAACCCTACCGCTTGGTATAAAACCTTTGAGAACCTTTGGAAATCTCCCATCCCCCCTAAGATCAAGTGTTTCAGATGGCAACTCTTATTGGATAGATTGCCTATTAGGAATAATCTAGTTGCATATGATCTCTATTATGTCTGCAATAAAACTGAGTCCACTTAGTACATCTTCCTTGACTGCCCTTTTGCTAGGGAGATCTGGTTAATGTTTGGAATATCCATTACTGAGCATGTCTTCACTTATGATATAGTTACTGGTTTCGTCCATAATCTTAAAAAGGATGCTAACTTAATTTGGCAATTTTTGTCTTCTTTTATCCTTTGGTTTATTTGGAAACTCAGAAATGAGAAGTTCCAAGGTAATGCTAGGGAACTTACTGGTTTTTAAAAAAAACTCACACATTATAAAATTGTTGTACAGGTTTGCATACAAATCATGGAAAGGAAGAAGGTGGTCTGGATGGAAGGACCACAGGGGTGGACCACATGGCTAGAAGACCAGGATGAAATCCTCCTCTAGTCCCTTATGGCAGCAAGCACAACTTTATTTTGGAGCTTTCGCATTGTATATGACACTCGTCTAGTTCTTTTTGGTTTCACTGTTGAGACCCTGCCTCCCTTGAACTCATCTATATAAACATCTTTTTTGGTCTCTCGATTTATAATATAAAAAAAAAATATCTCTACCTATTTTAATATGCTGAATTTGTAACAAAATAAATTTATAAAAGTTATTAAATCTTCATTGAACATATTACAAAAAATATTAAAAACTCACATAAAAATAATAAAAATTAAAACTATAAGAAATAAAATGTAAACATGTTGAGAAAAAATATTAAAAAACTATCATAAAAAAAATAATAAAAATAAAAATTATAATTATCCTAAGTGTTTTAGATATACTGGACTTGTATAGCTAACAATTTGATAACATTTCCTTTCTGCGTTGCTATCAATTCCGTTGAGAACAAAATGGCAGCGAATATCGTTATATTGAGGCTGTGCAAAGTTACGAAAGACTTTGAAGATTTCGAGGTGGAGAGAATGGTTGCTATGGAATTAGAGGTCATAAAGAACTGTATCCAAGACACTACAATTTTTTGGAATTAGAGGTTATAAAGAACTGTATCCAAGACACTACAATTTTTTTACTGTAGTGTTAGGATTTGATTTTGTTTAGGTTTAAGGTTTAGTGTTAGTGTTATGGTATAATTGGTTTAGGATTAGGGTTCAATTTGATTTAATATTCAATTAGGTTTAGGGTTATGGTTTAATTAATTTTGTGTTATAGTTAGGGTTTAGTTTGGTTTAGGATTCAAATGAAATTTAGTTTTGGTTAAGGGTTCAATTTTTTTTGTTAGTGTGTAATTATGTTTATCATCATGATTCAATTTAGTTTAGTGTTATGGTTCAATTGTAGTTGATGTAAGATGGAGGTTAAATTTGATATAGGGTTAAAATTAGGTTTTATAAGGTTTATTATTAGAGTTAAATTTCGTTTAGTGTTAGGGTTTACAAATAAATTTTGAGTTCATTATGGTTTAAGTATCAATTCTATTTTTTTTGGGTTTAATTTTTCTTATAGTTCAATATGAATCAATTTTAATTTATTATTAGGATTATTGTTATATTATTTTTTAGGTTAGGGATATATTTAATCTAGTTTTAGGGTTCAATTTGGTATATTTAATTAATTTTAGGGTTAAGGTTCATTTTTTTTGGTGTTTAGTTAAGTTTAGGGTTTGGGTTTAATTAGTTATAGTGTACAATTAGGTTTAAGGTTATGATTTAATTTGGATTGATTTTAAGGTTAGGGTTTAATTAAGTTGATGATTAGAGTTCAATTTGGCTTGTTTTTAGGATAAGGGTTGAATTTGGCTAATTATTTTTATAAGGTTTGTGATTGAGGTTCAATTCATCATAATTTATATTTATAGTAGAGTATAATTGAAAGAAAAGGTACATTTATTTTCCAAATACAAAAACATCAACACTAAAGTTATATAAAATAATGAAAATACATTAAAAAATTAATAAGATAAATATGTATTGTTTGTTAGTTAAATTTTTTTTTTCAATAAGATTGATTTGAATGTATCCTTGAATTTTTTAATAAAAAGTTTGACAAAAATTCTATAATTTAAAATTAAAAAATACTTTTAAAAAATATATAAGAACAAGTATTAATTTTTTAATTTACTTTATCTATATATTTATATCTTTATAAATAGGATCAATGCAACAAACTTAAAACAAGTGCCACATAGTGGACAATACTTTACTTTATCTACATCTTTATAAATACATAGGATCAATGTCTCCTCTCCACTCTTTCCTACCGGCACCCTAAAAAAATTGTTTATAGGCAGTTTGGATAGTAATTTGAGATAATATATTTTGCAATAATAATATAATAGATAGTGCCTATAATTATGGAATAGTTATAAAATTAAAAACCAACTCTTGAACATTATGCATTATGTGAAGGTAGAAAGGGGTGAAATGTGACATAAAAAATAATAATTAAAACTATAATATATCTATGGATTTGTAACAAAATGAAGTTATAAAAATTATAAAATCTTCATTGAATAGGAAACCCATGAATATAAATAATAAGTAGAAAGGTGTGAAACGTGAACATATTACAAAAAATATTAAAAAACTCACATAAAAATAATAAAAATTAAAACTATAAGAAATAAAATGTAAACATATTGACAAAAAATATTAAAAAACTGTCATAAAAAATAATAAAAATAAAAATTATAATATCTCTAGATGTTTTAGATATACTGGACTTGTTATAAGAGTTATAAAATCTCATAAAGTAGACCTATTTCACTTGCTGAAAAATCGGGCAACTTACGCGAAGGGGATTTGATAAAAATATGTTCCCTCCTGTTATCAATTTAACAATTTGATAACATTTCCTTTCCGCGTTGCTATCAATTCCGTGAAGAACAAAATGGCAGCGAATATCATTACATTGAGGCTGTGCAAAGGTACGAAAGACTTTGAAGATTTCGAGGTGGAGAGAATGGTTGCAATGGAATCAGAAGTCATAAAGAACTGTATCCAAGACACACATCATGGGATGGAGCCTCTAAAGCTTTGTCTTCCTTCCGGTCACACCG
This sequence comes from Cryptomeria japonica, assembly GCF_030272615.1. Lineage (NCBI taxonomy): Eukaryota > Viridiplantae > Streptophyta > Pinopsida > Cupressales > Cupressaceae > Cryptomeria > Cryptomeria japonica. The sequence goes on along the minus strand of NW_026729996.1, from coordinate 974 downwards.
AACCTGTCAAAGTTCTGGAGAAAGTATTAGAGTATTGTGAGTACCATGCTCATGCAAAATCCAACAGTATATCAGAAGAAGATGTGAAGATATGGGATACGGACTTTGCTAAAAATATTATGGCTGCCGATCGAAATCTGGGGTCTGTCTGTCACATTCTTAAGGCTGCTGATTTTCTTCAAATTATTGGCTTGTGTAATTTGTTATCTAAGACTATTGCAAATTTCATTAAGGACAATTTTTTTAAAGATGGAACAGAATAACTTGAATGAGGAGGTATGAGCCGCAATCCTGTGAGAGACCAGGTAGGGATATGAATAAAGTATATCTGAAAGCAGTTTGCTGAGACAATCTTGATAAATTAATTATTCACTATTTATGTTTGAAATTTTTGCGATTTCTCTTGAGCTATACTTATATCTGTAAGAGATTTTTTATATTATTGAAATCAGATGATGTTGGAAACATGGATTGTTGGAAAGATGCATTATTGGCCGTGGCAATTAAGGACTTTATTGACAATACTATATATTTTGGACCTATATAAATCTACAATGAGATCCAAAGTTTAAAATAGAAATAAAAAAAATCTAATCTTGTAATTTTAGATTTCAAAAAGTATTTAGATCATTTGTAATTCATTTAGTTGATAACATAATTTGTTTTTTATTTTTTATAATTGTAATGACAAGATTTGCAATTACATAGACTATCTAATGTGAATATTGCCAACTGACCAATAGACCAAAGTCATTGCAGAGCTCGGCCATAGTTAGATAGACTATTTAATGTGAATAGATTTGCAATTAGTTAGATAGACTATTTAATGTGAATAGGGGGCAGTTAGCAGGCAAATCTGGTTTGGTTTGATAATGTAAGGAATTTTAACGAAAGTTCATCTGCGGTGAAGAGATGACAGCGGCCAGCATACAAGCAAATCAATTTAGGAGGAAATGTAGATTCCTTACTACTTT
>NW_026729995.1:0-27328 GCF_030272615.1 Cryptomeria japonica | reverse complement strand
ATCTATCAAAAACCCATTGTACTTTGTCGATTTTGGGGATTTGATTCATGAAATAGAGTGCCAGACAAATAATGAAAGAACCAAATTTAAAGACATGCTTTTTATCTTGCTTTATTTTCTTCAGATTTATCATTAACTCTTTCAATAAAACATTGCATAGGACATAATGACCATCTACTTCGACCATTTTGTAGGTTGCATGGATAGCAATGTCAGATACAGAATTCAGTCTATTAGATTGATACACTTTGTAGCCAATTACCATTGCAACAAATTTGACATCATCCTCTTTTATTCCACTGATCTTCATCGATCACCCATCAAACTCCATCGGTTATTTTGTTCACAGTCATTTTGTGACCTTTTGCAACCTTGGATTTTCATCGATTTGGTTCAAACAGGTTACTTCCCTAATCACATCAGAAGTGATCTTATATGGTTGGTCAAGCCACATAAATTCAACGTGGATCCTGCTTAACACATACCTCATCCATTCCTTCTCATCAAAAGTCAAAAAGTTTACAAATTGTGTGAAACCTTTTCTTTGCAACTACACAAATTTTGGCTTGGGATTGTCGATCTCATCCATGATGTTGTCAATATACAAATCCAGGATGTCCTTGAAGTCGATTTCCTCAATTTCACAGTGAATGTAGGCTTGAACATCATCAATGTGCAATACTATGTACAAAGTGAAATAAAAGGGACCAACTAGGTCGACTTCCATGGATTTGTAGGGGTGTTTCTTGAATACAAGACGGGTCATGTCCTTAACCTCAAGTACCAGTGGAGTAGCAATGAAAGATGCAGATGCCATTTGAAATTCTCAAGAAATCAGACTCAGAAAATACTCTTCAAAAAATACCTCAACCAATAGACAAAAGCCCTAGATCGCTCATCGAATCACTTTTTCTCTCTGATCACCTTGTTCTTTAGCTCAAAAACACTATTCACAAAGTGAAGAATGATTCTTGTATTTTCCCTTTTAACTTTGCAAACCCTAATTTTACTTTGAAATAAATGCACCTCAAATATTCAATCGGATGGTCTGTTTCACTACCAGATGCCAAAATCAGCCATCTAAATTCCAAATATCAACTAAATCTCAATTCCTATCATCTGTAATCCATCGACTATAGATCTCATCAAGGGGTATTACAATATTTTCATTGGTTTTCCTCCCCCTAAGGCCAAAAGCCCTAGTTACCAAATGAAGATTCTGCACCAGATTCAAGTACAAATCCATTATCTGCCTTAGATTGATCCTTCTTTATCCACATCTTCTTATGTTGATCTCTAATTTCATCAACTTTTACCTTTCCCTTTTCATCTGATTTGTTCTTCTCAACCAAAGTACTATTTTTGCTTCTACAAAATTTTGCAATATGACCAGCTTTGTTGCATGCTTAGCAAACAACATTATTCTTCATAAGCATGAAGTTCATCTGATTCTGTCTTGTCTTGCGCTATTTAGAAATATGTCCAAACATTCCATAAGAATAACATATTTTATTCTGAAGGTTAATCATAATTGCTCTACACACATTTGACTTGTATCCAAAATTATTCCATATGAAACACTAACCAGTAAAGGTAGGAACATTATTTGTGTTGCTCATCGTATTGTTAGTGGTCATCATTCCATTATTCATCCTACTTCTACACTGACTTGCCATATGACCAAACTTTTTGCAAGTAAAACATCTACCATTGAATTTATGAGCATTAGGTTGTCTTACCAGAGGATTCTTGCTCTTCTTCTGATCAGGTTTTGCATTGACTTGTCTAGATCCAAAGGATTCACAATTCTCAAATCATATACCTCGCATATCCTTTCCACATCTCTAACTATCCAGCATCTCATCAAGCCTTGTTGAACTAGCTTTGAATTTGTCTTTGTATTGATTGACAATAGCAAGTTCATCCCTCAAGGTAGCATTGTCTCTTTCAAGCTCTTGACCAGTATTCCTTGATTGTGTTAACTCAAGCTTCAACTAATCATTCTCATAGGTAAGCCTAAAGCATTCATCATCTCTTTCCTTTAGTGATTGTGCCAGATTCTCTTCATTCTTCTTCTAGTCGTCAATCTCCTTAGTTATCCTTATCACAATGGATTGCATCTCATTCTTCAAAGAAGCATTCTCTCTCTCAAGCTTGTTAGCCTCATCAACTTTGTCCTGGTATTCCATGATATGATCTTCTTTCTCCTTCAATTTGTCCATTAGTTCCTTCCTCTTTTCTCTACAGATACTTTCTTGATCCTTCATCTCACTAATGAATTCATGAACATCATTCAGGTTCTCTTCAAGGTACAAATCTCACTTCTAGTTGCATCAAGATCCTCAAGTGCCACATTGAGTTGTCTCTAAAAATCAAAATTCATTGAATCAATCTCACAAATCTTCCTCAAGCGGTTAAGATTCCTTAGAGGAACTAGGCTCTAATACCAATTGTTAGAATCAGAGATCACTGAGAAGGAGGGATGAATCAATGATCTAGAAGAACTGAAATCCACAAACTTATTCTTTATCCACCAATTAGTAATGAATAGCAAAAAAGAACATATACATGCAACACAGAATACACAAATCCACAACACCAAAATTTTTACATTGAAACCCGGAAAGGGAAAAACCATGGTGGGGTTGGAACCCACAATATTCATATACTATGGCCAAGAGTATATAAATATTACATAGATGGGGAATGCACTTGCATTTAGGCTCACTGCTCAAAAGATATTTTCTCAAAAGGCTACAACCTTTAGGGAGGTCTCACTAACTTACAATTTGATTACAATGAGGAAATACAATGAAATGAGCTCTTAAATAGAATCTGACAATGCAATAATGATTTTCAGTTAGGCAATGAATCTTTGACTATCTTCGCTCTATAAATACTCTGTCTCTATCTCTGTCAGCTACCAGATTGAATGGGCATATAAAACTGCACTCAATCACACCAAAAATGCTTGCCACACTTCTAACATATCAAAAATCAATCGTTTATTCAATATTATATATTCGGTCTTAACATTAAAGCAATCTCCTTAAAGTCATCTTCAATAAGTGTAATGTGTAGATCCAAGTCAGCTTCAATCTCAAACACAACATAGCACTGGATCAAAATAGTGTTTTCACATGCTTCCTAAAGATCTTTCCAATCACCGAGATCACAAAAACAACCATCAAAATTACCGCAATCATTGGAAATCATTCCGGATCAAAATATTATTTAAATACCCTATTTTACCGATTAACTGCCTACCGATTTACTCCATCTTTCGGATAAGATGAATCATGACTACCAGATTGAATCACCAAGAAGAGTTACCATCAATGACAATCCTAAACAAATATGCAACTACCAGAAGTCACCTAAAATCACCAGATGAGTGTCAACAACCAACACCCTTAACATAGAAAGTAACCCAAGTCATTCTAGAGTAATCATCAATTAAGAGCATGAAATACCTCTCACCTTGTTGACTTCTTTTTCTAGTTAGACCAAAAATATTAGTGTGCACTAATTCCAACAGTGTGGTAGAAGATTGTTCCTTAACCTCAAAATATCTTGTTTGTTTTTCCACACATTCAACCAACACTCAAAAGATTGATATTTAAGCCCTAAACATAGAAAACATTGTCAGTATTATGTTTTCCATCAAAACTAATGGAACCAATTCCAACTATCCTATTTGTTTGATCATCTCCAAATCTAACAACACCTCCATCATATTTTGTAAGCTTTACAAACTTACTATTGTCACTATTCATATGATTTGAACATCCACTATCAATAATTCATTCATCCTTATCTCTTATAGCATGAAAAGAAGATACAACAATACCTTCAGTTTTAGTAGCATCTTTTGGAGATTTTTTCTTCACAATTTTGCTAGGGTTAGCAAAACAAGATTCTTCCTTTACTGCCAAGGAAAAATATTCATTATCTTCTTCATAATTAGATTCATCGTCAAAAATACTAGCATCTTCTTTAACACAATAAGACTTCCTATTGAAATTTCCTTTGCTTTCCTTATTCTTTATATTTGCAATTTTGTTAGGACATCTAGAAGCATAATGACCTATCTTTCCACAATTGAAAAATTTAAAGGGAAACTCACCTTTGTACTTTCTAGTTCCTTTCTTCATTCTTCTCACAAATTTTTCCTTAATCTCATCAAAGTTTTCTTCATCAGATTCCTCATCTTTTTCTAATTTAGTAGCGCCTTAAATGCAGTTTCTATTCTTGCACTAGTAGTACCAATTTTCTCATCTCAAAAGAAAGTAATGATCCATACAAGTATTCTCTAGTATACTTATTCTGATTTTGTGATTCTTCTATTACTAAAACCTTAGAGCTATAGGATTTAGTAAGAGCTTTGAGTATCTTTTTCACAACTTCATCTTCCAACTTAAGTTACTGCCAAGACCTTTGATCTCATTTACAACATCATCTATCTTCTACATGTTGCTAGTTATATTGTATTCTTTTTCCATCTGCAAGCATTCATACTTAGTCTTAGCATTTTGCAACTTAGCTTCTTTGACTATATGATCTCCTTCATATGTATTTTCTAATTTATTCCAAACATCATGAGCAGATTCTAAAAATATTTTTTTTAATTCAGTCTTAAGAAAGGGCACTAAAAATAGCAAACCTCGCCTTTTCATTATCTTCAAATTCTTGATCTCATATGGAGTGTTCAACCTAATTGTTGGTTTGATGTACTTTTGTGTAATAGACTTCCAAACTCCATAACCAAGAGAAATAAGGTAACCTTGAATCTTCACTTTCCAAAAAGCATAGTCGGATCCATCAAACATAGGGATTGTTAGTTTTTGTGCATCAAGATCTCCTCAAGTGGTTAAGCTCTTCTCCAAGGATCAAATCTCTAATACCGATTGTTTAATGTTCTTATGCACAAGACAATTGAGATGGGGTGTGAATTAGTTGTCCACACAACTACAAAATCTTTTCCTTAAATCAAATCCACATTAACTTAACTTTATCACTTAATTCACAGAAAGATATGAGCATGAAATAACATAAAAATTAGAGCATATCAGACACAATGAAACACTATATTCAATGTGAAAAACCCTATTAAGGGAAAAACCACATAGAACGTTATTCTCAATGTATGAACACTTGTTAGGGTGACACTAGTTAAGGTAGTTTTTACAAAGAAAGAAAGAAAGGCTCACTGCCCAGATGAAGAAGAATAAAAGAGAAAGAATCCACCACTAATACACTTTTGTAACCATATGATCGGTAGATACTTTAGCTCACATCTTTTTGTAGCTAACACATGAAATTCCACACTGCTCAACACTATTTACCAACTAAAAAACACTCATCGCCAACTCAAACAATCAGGGAGATAGATCTTCTTTGACACCTTCATTGCATATGTTGAGACACATATGTCATGACTCACACTTTCTTTTACTTTTCATTCTCAACAAATTATCCTTTATTTATATCATCCTTATATGTGAAAAATCTCCCAACATTGGCTAAGAATCTTAACTGAACAGAATTAAAATTAGGTTAGCACTAAACATTCCCACAATGGAAAAGAATGTAAAGTGAACCACAACTTTTCTTAACTAAGGCCAAAATAAACATCATGCATGTTACACATCGATCCATAATCATCGGAGCAACAATGTTAAGTGTAAACACTTGAGATCGGCCAAACATGGAGTAAACACCATTAGACTTTGAAACTATGGCTCTGAAGTCTAAGAACTCATGCCAACTAAATTGAATGAAGCTAAAGACATTGCCAACTTTATCTCCAAAACCACAACACTAGAAACCATAAAGCGGAGAAATGTAGAGCATGCATTTCACATGGAAACATTTTCAAACAATGTCACACACTAATGAACACAAGCTCCATAACACTACAATTTGGAGCACGAAATATCAAATCTAACATCTCTAAACATTGCTTAACAACATATCCAAACTGCATGAATAGATATATAATATACAAGAAATGCGAAGAAAATATCTTAGCACAACTGCACAAAAAATCTCAACATCCACTATACCAATTGGTCACTAATGACAACCAAAGCATGTTGGCATCAATGAAAACACATCAACAACTCATTTTGCCCAAAATTGCAACACACCTTAAATCTTGTCTTGTCAACTTTAATGGTAATATCCTTACAACATTTTCTCTCAGATTAGTTATTTCTAGTGTTTCATGTATTTTTTCTTTCAGAGATTTCTCGAAGCTATGAGACTAGCTACTAGTTGTTACATTTTTCAAAGAAATGAAATGCCTATATATAGTAATGAGAATCAAATCTAAATATTTCTTTGTATTACATCTACTAAATTAAAGTAGATAAACTTTCTAGCAAATATAATTCCTCCTCACATGCTTGAAAAATCCCTCCTTTCCTATACATTCATTTAAAAAATTTAATTAGAAAACGTAATTATATGTTATGTATCGTGATGAATAGAATGGTGAAAGTTAGCTATATCATGCTTTCTTATTCACCCATCTCGTGGTTTTATTTGGAATGGTCAAATCTAGAAAACGAACACATCTTATTGACCAAATCATTTGTATCAATATGAGATGACTGAATGTTTGATCCCTATTCTATGCTTTCCTTTAAAAGGATTGCCATAGGTGAATGAACTTGATGCTAGTATTTGACTTGGTTAAAGAATAATAGAGTTAGATCCATTCATGTGTGTGCATCTTATTTTACAATATGATTTCTCCTTGCTTAACTTTCATCCCTCCATCTATTATGCTTTTGAAGTGGGTCACTCTTGAAGGTGATGCTCATTTAGGTTTCATGGATGTTGATACTCTCACCTTCATCCTAGTTGTGTGAGTGTACTCCTAAACATGTTATACTATATGTCAATATTGAGCGGAGTTACACATAGAAATAACACCTATGAAGCATGTGTTGAACTATTATTATAGTGATATCCCATCTTTAAAAATATCTTACATTTTAGGCATTGCAAAAATTATATAAAGAATTCTCGTTATATCTCTAGCATAACCCTCTAGATGGCTCCAATAAATTAATATAATTTGGAGTACTTGATCTCAAGTTTCACTCAAATTTGTAAATTTTCTTAAATTTTGAGGCTAAAGGAAAAGTGTATTAGAATAAGTAGAGACTTAATTAGAAATCAAGTTTAATTCAAGGTGAACTCACAATAATGGTTCCCACTTTTTTGCCAACTTTGACACTCAGATGAACATTTTTAAAATAATCTTCACTTTCTAACACCTATAGATTTTAAACCATTAAGAATTTGAAGATGATGTAAATTAGTGATTTGTAACATCTTTTCTGCAAATTCTAAATATATTTTTTTCAAATTTTTTTGAAGAAAATTGTTTTTATTTTTCCATCTCCCTCAAAAAGTAGTTTTTTACAGCAAACAACTTTTTTTAAGAGTGATGTGCCTCCCGAAACACATAACTTTTTTTCTATAAATGATAAAAACTCAATTCTTTTGAATTTTTGTTGTAACATCAATATCTAGGGCATGGAGTTGGTTTGATAGTGACATGTTCAATATTTTTCATTTTATTATGTTTTGAAGTCTGACTAATTATAATTTAGACATAAGTGTATGTTTGAATACATAACTTGTTCTATATATATTGAAATTCAATTTTTTTTGTTAGAAAGAAGATATCAATATGTAGGGCACATATATTTTTCATAATTTTTTTGAATTAGTTTACTATTTTTCCCAGTTTATTGAACAAAGAAGTTCATGTTCGCTAAAAAAATAATATTTTATAAAAAAAAATTGTATTGATTATAGCGAGTAAACTGAGGTACAATATGAGAGTTACAGATTTAACAGTATGTCATGACTGTGCAAAATAAGACAAAAGGATCTTCTTGTACATGCTAGGTCAAAAAAGGATTCTTTACACAAAATACATGCCTATCTATGGTTGTCTAATTACAAAAATAGGTATGAAGATCTACAGACTATCCAATGAAGGAGGTAAATACAAAAAACATTATCCATGGTATATGTCTAGACTAAATCCAAGTGATCCATCCTGTGGGTCCTTCCATCCACACTAGTCTATGATCATCCAGCATCCTGGCAGATTGGATCATCTGTTGTCACACCAAATGACCATTACCTTTGATTTCTTCCATGAGAGAATCTAGGGCGTTCACAAATGGTGTTCTTTTCAGCATTGGTTCTTCCCCATGTGTAGCCATGTGAGAGCTCGAATATGAATAGTGTAGTGTGTCCATTTGTTAGAAATCTATAGAACTTCTCTTTGTTTAACCTGAATACAATGGTAACCTGCGAGAAAATAGAGTAGAGGGTGAGACTTCGAAAAGACTCAATAAGAGCCCTTTCTTGCCCTTGAAACTTTTCTAGATTCCTATTTTTTCATAAATACCAAAGGATATCACTAGAAAGCAAATTCCAAAATATATTAGTATCTTTCTTGAGGCCTTTAATGCACTCAGTAACAACATCAAGAATGCAACTATGCAATGGAAGAGTAAAACCAAACACAACCAAAATTTCCTTAGCAACAACATAGTCGAAAAAGATGTGCCTACTGGATTCCTTTGTTATTATTTACTAAGTTGTCATTAGTTTTATATCCAAAGTCATCCTATATACTCTAGTCAGTTATTACTACTAAAATATTTAGTCGGTAAGCACTAAAGTAGTCAGTTACAGAAGAAAGGAGTCACAGAGCTAAGTATACACCAAGCTGTCTACCGAGTAACGTTCTATGTCTACCGAGCAGCAAAGAAGGTATATCGATTGATCTGAACCAAGTAGAAACATGTTACCAGATTCAATGAACCTAGACACATATGTGGAAACGTGTTACAAGAATCAAGGAATAGGGAACCATTATCACATAGGAAATTGCACTTCAATATTTTGTATGATTTTGAGGAAGTTTATCCAATGAAATAACTTCTATGTTTATTCATTCGATGAATCTTGTTTGTAAGATCGAAGCATGAATAGATCACCGTCCCAGAGATCTATTTATATAGAGTGATTTGAGAATAAAAAATGAGAGATATGTGTGATAGAAGAGCTAAAAGGAAAATCATAAGAGGACACATTGAGTTGTGTCTATTATGACTAACAGAGATATTCAGAGGTCATCGAGAAAGTCTTCAGAGAACAGTTTAAGGGATAGAGTAAACAGAAGGGTTTATTGAGTTGATTTATCAATTACCGAGGTATGCTATGAGCAAGGTAATTTCATATTGAGCACATAGAATCTGCTATAACATTTCAGATGTAAAGTTGCAAATATTTGTAAAGATTTTATTGAATCATTTGAGTTGTAATAGAAACCTTTAACAGGGTAAAAGACTCTAACAAAGTCTATAAATTGTAAAGCCTTTAACTAGGTGCAACATTTTGTATAAGTGTTGTAAAATCCTTTAGCAAGGTAGATCTAAAGATCTTAATACTCCTAACAGGGTAAGCTATCAGAAATAGTTGAACATGTAGCTCTAACCGAGCAACCTTTATTATTGCAGTAGTGAAGTTGTGGGTGCCATCCCCACCGCAGTTTTTCTCTCTAACCAAGAGTTTCTGCGTAACCAAAATATTTGTGTTATGGAGTGAAATGTGTATGAATGTTGTTTCTATAATTATGTGTTAGCTTTATATTATGAGATCAGTAGTTTACAATTTTTGTTTATCAGTAAGATTGTTTTTGGAGAAAAATTTTGAAGTATTGATTCACCCCTCCCCTCTTAGTACATTGGCTTTTCTAGTTGGACCTAACAATTGGTATTAGAGCTTCAATCTTGGAAAAAGGTTTAACAACCTAAAGAGAAAGATCTTATCAATGAAAGGCTATAAACAATCTTGAAGAATTGTGAATGTTCAAGAAGAATTGGATCATGCTAATCAAGTGATTGCAGATATGCAGAGACAAATGCAAAGATCATTGAAAGTCAGAAGAAGGTTGTCTGATGATTTACAGGACTCACAAGAGTTGGTGGAACAAATTGAGACAACATCTGAGAACAGTATATCAGAAGAGACTAAACAAATGATTGGAGAACTGAAAGAAAAGAATAAAGCACTGATTGAACAGCTGAAAGCAATGAAAAGAGAACATGAGCATTTCAGCACATAGATGACTGAAAATCTTGATGCATTAAGAATAGTTGAGGATAACATAAGAGACATGGAAAGGGAAAAACAATAGCTAGAAGCATTGGTGTCTGAAAAGAATGATGAATTCACAAGAATGACTGGAATTCAACATAATCTTTCTGGTCAATTGGGTTATGCACATCATGAAGCAAATCTAAAAGAAAATGAGAATCAAGAATTGAAACTTGAATTATCAAGATTGACCAATGAACTTGAAGCAGAGAAGAAATCAAAAGAAACACTGAAGAAAAGTTATGAAGCATCAATGATGTTGGATGAGCAACTAAATATAAGAAGACCCAACAAAGATGCAGGACTTGGTTACAAAGAAAAAAACTCTACCGAGAAAGGGATCAACACCACTGAGAGAGGGGAATCATCAAAGGAAGCTGGAAACAAGGAGAACATCAAAGGAAAGAAACCTATCTACAAGTACTGTGGAAAACAAGGACATACTACCAACATGTGCCAAATCAGAAAAAGTAAGCAACTGAATGTCACTAGGTCTGATGGTTATTATTAGAATTGCAATAAGTATGGTCACACATCTAAACAATGTAGGACAAAGTCTACTAGCAATTTTCAGAAGGCAAAATTCAAGGGGTTTTGCAAAAACTGCAATAGATATGGACACAGTACCAAGAAGTGTCGGTTTAAGAAGATAAACTATATGAGGTCTTCACACTGAGCAAATACTAGAAGCTACCAAACTCACACAGATCTTAACCGACTGTATACTGTAGTACCATGGGATTACAATACAAGGATATGGTGTGAATGTTGTGGAAGATATGGACATATAAGTGCCAACTGCATGATAAGGTTTGGAATGAACAATCGGAGATCATGGAGAAATCCTGATATGGCATGTTTTCATTGTCACAAAGTTGGACACTTGGCTAAAGATTGTAGAGATCAAACCAGAGGAGATACTGAAGAGATAAAAATCAAATTACAGAAAATCTGGAAAAAGAAGGAAATTGAGTAAAAAAATGAAGAAACCATCTTACGTACCAAGTTAGGTGCATCTACTTCGAATTAATCAGTAAAGGTATGAAGGGACTGCATTCTCTCAAGGTTAGATCTTAACAGTTCCTATTTTATCATGTACTTAATTTCAAAATTTGCATAGCTAAGATGCATTAGCAAGTTTGAAATTCTATCTAGTCTTTTGGAGTACCAGAGAAGTTGGTAATTGCAGGAAGCCTGCCTAGTCAGTAAAAGCGTAAAAAGAAGTTAATCGATTTAGTGGAACTGTGTGCATTTAATGTTTTATTACCTAACTGTACAAATCTCAATAAGGTAAAATGTGTACTTAAAGTTCCTCACATGGTCATTTTACACTTACCAGCTATCAAAGAGCAGAGCCAGGTGATTCAAAGGTGATCAAACATCTCCTGAGTGAATTTCAAGGTATTTATACAGCAATCTCAAACGCATTTTCAAGCCAATTAACAGGTCAATATCAGTTGTGAACATCTGCATTATATTTACTAAGTTGAAAGCATTTTCTAGTTAGTTAAAACCCTAAGCTCTTTCATGAGTAGAAATCCAAGTTTGAAATGGCTCCTAAGTTGCAAAAACCCATTGTAGTTGAGACTATTGAGAAGCCCTCGCTAAAGTATTCCTTACCTCCCAAAGTTGCATCTGAACCCGATGAGAAAACTACATTTTCTCTTATTTCGGATAGGGTTCTATTAGTTGAAGATGTCAGATTCTACACTAAGTGTCGTGTTGAAGATCTAGGTCATACTGAGATCAAGGACATGTATGATGAGTTATGCACCGATGGAATACTAGATAGCAAGTATGAGCATATCAAAGTCAAGGGATTGACCGAAGCCCTAACCTACCCTTGAGTTTTCAAACCCCAATGGGTTAAATTTGTTTTGAGTAGAGTTCATGATGAATTTATGTGGTTAGAGGAGAAACCGTTCAAAATCACCAAGGAGATCATTCACATAATAACCGGATACCCTATATATGACCATGCCCGAGCACAGAAAATGATTTTACAGAAGGAATTGATAACTTTAACTGGAGTTGAGTCTAATTGCAGAGGTCTTAAATTGAATAATGTTACAAATGCAGAGCTAAAGTTTGCAATTAGAGTCATCGATTATTGTTTCTTTCAATCGGCAAGAGAAAACAATGTACCATGTGCAGCTGTAGATTTGGCCTACAAGATTGTGAAAAAGGGTATGAAGATTGATCTATGTGAAGTGTTATTGAAAAACCTATTTGAAAATATCAACACTATAAGGAAACCTAAGAAGAATAACTTGGCAAACACACTAAAGTTTGGGTCACTCTTAGTGTGCATGTTTTTCTATTTTCAAAAATTCTTCCCATCAATCGATAACATAGTTTGGGAGTTACACCAACCAATCACCCATCAAATAAATGACTTTATCAATCAGTTAGGTGATAATTTCAATGAGATAATGGATGATTACTTCAGAAAATTTCAAGAAAAGATGCATAACAAGTACAGAATCCCGCCTCAGTTAGTGGAAAAATATAAGGATGATATATGTTTTGAAGTGGACACCCAATATTGTTATGTCAATGCAGTAGATCCTAGAACTCAATCTCTACCATCCATGGGTTATAAGATGGATCTTGATATTTCTCAACAATACATAGATGCCTTTTTGACACTTCCAAGGCATGCTACCGAGATCAGGTATGGTACCTATGAAGAGATCAAAAAAAAAAAAAGAGCATAGTAGTACCGAAGGCTACAAGAAAAGCCACTAAAATGATCAAAGTGCTAACTAAGAAATTTGGAGAAGGTTCTATCTCCACTCCTATCAAGAGTGATCAACTTACAATTGAGGAAGAATATGAGGCTCAAGAAGAAACAATTACTTTGAGCACCAAGTTGCCAATAGGCAAAATTTTGAAAAGGAAGAAACGGGATACAACAAAGGTATCACCGACTCCTCCAGTGAAGCACCCCAACACTAGATCATCTGCAGTGTCACCTGGTAAGAGGCAGAAAAATGTTGAAATACCTAGGGTAACAAGAACCTATAAGAAGTCAACCAAGAGACTCATTTTGAATAAAGAGTCAAGTGACACAGAATCTGAAGATGTAAGCAAATTTCATATTGTTAAAAGCACCAAGGAAGATGTACACAGTGTGAACAACTTTTGCACAAATCTGAAACAGTATGATGGATTTGGGTCATTCAGGTATGTAAAAGATGACTCCAGAATAGAAGATGAGAAGAGGAAAATAGAAGAATCAGTAGTATGTACACTTCTCAAATTTTGAGTAGTTCCACTGGAAGTAACTGAATTTCTTCCTAAAACATTGTACTCTCACATTGACAACAGATGGAAATATGCTATGGACTCAAAGAAGCGGATAAGAGAAAGAGTTTTAGTACATCTCTTTCCAGACATGTCGGTAGATGATATTAGAAATAATTTGAAAAACTACTAGACAAATTTTCAAGTGAAGCATAGAGCCTTGAAAATGATGAATGGACTTTATCTTGAAGTTGAAAAGGAAACCAAAGAAAAATGGCAAGAAATCTTCATAATTCAGACTGAAGAACATCAAGGTGAAGTTGAAATAGTTGACATTACCGAGCAAGATCCTGCTTCAACTATTCAACTTGATGAGAATGTCATGGACGTTGAGGCACAGGAACAAGAGATGATAGAAGGAAATGCCTATGCCAAACTGGTATCAAATGAATCAGTTTTGGAACAAGTCAAGTCCTATCCTCTGGTAACTCGGTAAGTTTCAACTGAGAAACCTCAGGACACTAATCAAGGCAAAGAGGGTCAACAGTCTACAAAAGAAGAATCTACTTCTCAGACCACCAGGGAATAGACTTCTCAAGCACCTGCAAGCACTGAAACGGTTGCCACTGATACCCCAAGAAAGGAATCACCGAAGGACACATTAGAGGCTAAGGGAACAGACAAAAGTGTTGCCTCTACCAAGCAACCTACCAAGGGTGAACAAGCCTCCAAATCCATTGTACTCGTTCAACTGGTAAAAGCCTCATCATCCAAAGAAAAGAAAGTGAAGAAGTATAGTTTCAAGGTAGATCTGTCAAAGCCTATTGTGTTGCCAAATGTTGACATTTCAAAACTGAAAGGGCAAGCACTTATTGAATTCGGAGAACTATGTAAAGACAAAGCAGAACAAGAAAGACAAATGGCTATTCGAAGAACCAAGTACTTTAGAAGGTTAAAGCATTATTAACAGACATGCTACCTAAAGCTACCGTGAATAAAGATGCTACCATCCATATGCAACTGAATGAACTACTCACTAAATTAGAAGCATCAGGAGTAGACGCATCAGAATACCTTAGCAAGTTGAAGGACAAAGAGCTAACTGCCAAAATGATTGAAGAAGTGCAGAAAGCAATTGCTATAGGTAAAATCAATCTTGTTGGACTCATTGCTGAGTTGTCCCCTCAACTCAAACATATTCTTTATTTATTTCGAAAGCTCTATACATTTTCATTATTTATTAAGGATATCAAGCATAAGACCGAAGGCATTGAACAAGAGATTACTGATCTCTCCAATAAATTGACCACTGAGCCAAATTTTGTTCAGAATTTCTATACCAAGCTACAAACTCTTATGGCTCAATAGTTAGAAAACTTCAGAATGAAAAGCACAAAATAAGGATGGATATCATGACTCTTCAGACCTTATTTATTCCCCACTTATCATTAGTCCAAGAGCAGATCAACCAAGCTACCCACTTATCCACTCAACCAGAGGGAAGCACTTTAGATGGTTTGATTTCACTGTTAGCTGATATTATAGCTCAGAATTCCCTAATGGACAGTGTCAAGGATGCACTCTCCACTACTCTCACCAATGCTAGTACAAAGTATAAATCTATTTTTGACCAGTTGCCTCCACCTAATGGTAACTAGTTTTGATGTTTGTCAAAAAGGGGGAGTATACCGAGTATAAGAGGGAGTGTACCAAGCTGAACAGAGTATCCGAATGTACAGTTGAATTTGACAAGGGGAGCATAGAATACAGAGCAGTGAACACTGAGCATTGATCACAAGAGCATGCAAATTAAGTTATGTACAGTATATTGATAAGGGGAGTATATATTTGAGTATGTTACTATTTATTGACAACTGTATATACTGTCATTTTAGTCAAATTTTGTAAGTATATAGATTTTGAGTTATGACTTTGAAAGGAGTTTTGTCAAACATACCAAACTAATGTCAAAAGGGGAGATTGTTATTATTTACTAAGTTGTCATTAGTTTTATGTCCAAAGTCATCCTATATACTCTAGCCGGTTATTACTACCGAAATATGCAATCGGTAAGCACTAAAGCAGTCGGTTACAGAAGAAAGGAGTCATGGAGTTAAGTATACACCGAGTTGTCTACCGAGTAACATTCTATGTCTACCAAGCAGCAAAGAAGGTATACCGAGTAATCTGAACCGAGTAGAAATGTTTTACCAGATTCAATGAACCTGGACACATATGTGGAAATGTGTTACAAGAATCGAGGAATAGGGAACCGTTATCACATAGGAAATTGCACTTCAAGATTTTGTATGATTTTGAGGAAGTTTATCCAATGAAATAATTTCTATGTTTATTCATTCAATGAATCTTGTTTGTAAGATCGAAGCATGAACAAATCACCATCCCAGAGATCTATTTATACAGAGTGATTTGAGAATCAAAAATGAGAGACATGTGTGATAGAAGAGTTAAAAGGAAAATCATAAGAGGACACATTGAGTTGTGATTGTTACGGCTGACAAAGATATTCAGAGGTCACCGAGAAAGTCTTCAAAGAACAGTTTAAGGGACAAAGTAAACAGAAGGGTTTACTGAGTTGATTTATCAATTACTGAGGTATTCTATGAGCAAGGTAATTTCATATTGAGCACATAGAATTTGCTATAACATTTCAGATATAAAGTTGCAGATATTTGTAAAGATTTTATTGAATCATTTGAGTTGTAATAGAAACCTTTAACAGGGTAAAAGACTCTAACAAAGTCTATAAATTGTAAAGCCTTTAACCAGGTGCAGCAATTTGTATAAGTGTTGTAAAATCCTTTAGCAAGGTAGATCTAAAGATCTTGATACTCCTAACAGGGTAAGCTATTATAAATAGCTAAACATGTAGCTCTAACCGAGCAACCTTTATTATTGTAGTAGTGAAGTTGTGGGTGCCATCCCCATTGCAGTTTTTCTCTCTAACCAAGAGTTTTTGCATAACCAAAATATTTGTGTTATGGAGTGAAATGTGTATGAATGTTATTTCTATAATTATGTGTTAGCTTTATATTATGAGATCAACAGTTTACAATTTTTGTTTATCAGTAAGATTGTTTTTTGAGAAAAGTTTTGAAGTACTGATTCACCCCTCCCCTCTCAGTACATTAGCTTTCCTAGTTTGACCTAACATCCTTGACTTTACAAATAGAGCACATATCCTCTTTCGTATAATCAGATCTAACAGGGAGCTTATCAAGTAGAAAAAGGCATCTTAAGGTTTTCTTCCTAGGAGCCAGCAGAGAGCCCCAAAGAGCCTTCACAATATTTCTCCATAGAGCATGAGAGAGGTCAGAATACCAAATAGAGTTGAGGTGGTTAAGGATGTTGACATTAGAGGAGAGGGTTTTATAAGTAGAGAGTGGTTTTAAACTCACAATCAAGCTTCCATCAGTCCATACAAAGGAGAGAAAATGGTTATCATCAACATTACAAGTTTTGGGAAGCAGAAGGAGATTAAAAGCATTGCACAAAATGTTATAAGTCCTGTTATTAGATAAAGGTATCTTATATTAACTAGAGAGATCATCCCAAGGGATGATATTACCATTAGCAATGATGTCTTTAAGACAAAAAATACCTTTGTTGGCCCACTTTTTGGTCGAGCACCCTTGAGTAAGGGCGAGAGGCTTACTGTTGTGGGTTAAGTTCCACCAAATTGACCTTTCTCCAAAGACTTGATTATCTCGATTGATACAACTATTTCCAACACTAAACCTAATGGCTTCCCATGCTTTCCAAATGGTTATAAAAATAGCAGAGCCTGCGATAGAGACTGAAAAGGGTCTAGCTAGTAGATCACTAATGGGGGGAAACTTCCATGATTTAGCTTTCTTAGGAACCCCCAATCTAATATTATTGCAAATGATAATTTTCCATGGTTCATTACCTTCAAGTGCATGAAAAATCCATTTGGTAGCTAGTGCAATCCCTTGTATTTTCAGGTCCTTAAGACTCAGAACTCCAATAGACTTATCCATACAACACCATTCCCACTTGACAAAATGAGTTTTCCTGTGGCCTCTACCATCCGACCACAGAAAATCTCAAATGGTTTTTTGTATCTCATTGATCTGATAGTTGTTAAACATCCATACAAATGCATAATAAATAATGTAGGAGGATAGGATCTTTTTGGCACACTTGCATTCTTCCTACTAGTGATATATAGTGCTTATTCCATTTGGTAAGTTTGGATTCAATCTTTCCCTTAATCCAAGCCCACATATCCTTAAGGCAAGGAGAGATGGCAAAGGGGATCCCCAGATATATGACAATTTTGTTTGGTCCTCCCCATTGATACCCATAGGTAGAGAGCCATTCTAGAGGTCTCTTAGTCTATCTGAGCAAGATAGATTTGGATTGTGAGATCTTAGCCCCTAAGGCATCATAGAACAGAGAGAGATTGGAAGATAGAGCATTCAATTTCTCCTTTGATAATTCAAAAAATAGAGCAGTATCATCTCCAAATTGTATGTTGAGTAGCTCTAAATCATCTGGGAGGTAAATTCCCTTAACCTTAGGGGAGAGAGAGTTGTCCCTAAGTAGATAAAATAGAGCATCAAAGGCTATCACAAAGAGGATAGGGGCTAGAGGGAACCCCTGATGAATAGATCTACTAAGCTCAAAGGGCTACAAAATCAGACCATTTACTTCTACTTGGGCATGAGCATCCCTAAGAAGGATCTGAACAAACTAACAAAAGATCTTGGGGAACCCAAAAGCTTGGAGCATAGTGGAGATAAAACCCCATTCAATCCTATCATAGGCCTTTTCAAAGTCCAACAAGAACATGGCCACCTTTTGATCTGAAACTCTAGCTCATTCCATGGCCTCCCAGCTTGTAATAAGATTTTCCAAAATGTATCTCCCCTTAATGAATCCAGTTTGGGTGGAGCAGATAAATTTAGGTAAGATATTTTTGAGCCTTAAGGCAAGCATCTTAGCAATAATTTTATAAGAGACATTGAGTAGTGTAATAGGGTGTCAGTTCTTGATTAGAGCCTTGTCTCTTTCTTTGGGAATAAGCTTGATCAACCCTCTATTGATGTCAATTCCTAGAGACCCTATCCTAGTGGCTTCATTATAGACCTTAAGAAGATCATCAGCAATACAAGCGATATTAGCCTTATAGAATTCAATGGTAAGCCCATCTGGCCCTAGGGATTTGTCATTATGAAGGGATTTAATGGCTTTAATAATTTCCTCAGTTGAGAAGGGTTTACTAAGGGATTTAACCTCATCGGGTGATACAATATTAGGAATATTAGGAATAAGAGTCCCACATTTGTCCCTAGTAGTCTTGGAAGTAGGAGAGTCCTCAGAGGAGAACAATAGCTTATAGAAGTTGAGGAACTCACTCATGATTTCCTCATCAACAGAAATTTCCTTACCATCCACCCAAAGTTTGTCAATCCTTTCCTTACATTGTTTTTGTTTCAGAAGGTTGAAGAAGAACTTAGAACCTTTATCTCCTTAAGAGAGCCAGAGCATCCTAGCTCTGGTTCGGGCACCTAGTGCTCTATGATGTCATTTTCTAAGTTCATCTCTTGCTACTGCCACCAGGTGGGTAAGATGAGAGTTGCTAGGATCATTTTGAATGACTTGTTCCACATTGTGTAGATTAGAGGATAGGATGAGCTCAACCTGCCTGGCATTCTTGGCCTTCTTTTGGTCAATGGTACTAAGGGTCTTCTGCCAGCTTTTAACCAAGGTATTCCACTTATGGATATAAGAGCCATTATTTGG
This sequence comes from Cryptomeria japonica, assembly GCF_030272615.1. Lineage (NCBI taxonomy): Eukaryota > Viridiplantae > Streptophyta > Pinopsida > Cupressales > Cupressaceae > Cryptomeria > Cryptomeria japonica. Next base: position 8,098 of record NW_026729995.1, on the reverse strand, counting down.
ATTCCATTTATTAAAAATCCACACTATATGAATAGCAGCTAGAACATCCTGGTCTTTAAGAAGATTGCTATTAAGAATGAATTTTCTACTAGTCTTGATATGGGGTTTGTTCAAGCTCCTAGTGAAAATCTTAGCAAAAATGGGGTGATGGTCAGAGAGGGAGTAGGGTTTAACCACCACTGGACGATCTTGGTGATCCAGGATAAAGGAGAAGAAATCTTTGTTGGTGTAAAATCTATCCGGTCTGGAATAAATTTTGTTACTAGCTTTTTGAAAGTTGCACCAAGTAAACCAAATGCCCTTATGGACATGTTTTAAGCCTTCCAATGGGTCAAAAAGTCTCTTAATGTTTTTCATTCTATCCAAGTGAGACTTTTCCCCTCCTTTCCAATCAACATCGGCACTTCCTAATTTTTCTCCCTTATACTCGACCATATTGAAATCTCCCCCCAGAATCCATGGAATATCAAGAAGAGAGGCAATCCACTACTAGAGATCATATCTATCTCTATAATCATTGGGGGCATAGATGGTGCACATCCCAAAGGAAGAGTCTCCATGTTAGAAAGTTACCCAAATAGCTCTATTGCAAGGGCAGACTCCTGAGAAAAGGATAGAGTTTCGCCAATTAGGGTTAACAAGAATGGCAACTCCTCCTTTTCCCTTCTCATGCTTAATGTAGAATTTGAGGGAGTCCCTCCAAATAAAGTTCAGATTGACCTCCAATGCAAATTTAATTTCTTTAACCTCCTGAAGTAAGACAAAGTCCAACTCCTTATGGTTATTAAGCAGTCTTCTCACCACATATTCCCTGTCAAGGGATTCTAGCCCCCAGATATTCCAAGATAAGCATTGTTGGTATTATGGATGTGTTACATTGGTTTTGTCATTGATGTCAACACTTGTCAACACTTGTCAGCACTAGAGATCTTTGGTTATGTTCACCGGCATGTTCAGTGACTTATGGACTTTCACCAGTATCTAGTTCACCAGTACGTTATATTGTTCACCGGCACTGAGGATGATCTGTCACCATCTGGAGATTACTTCATTATGTTGAAGAAAAGGTTTGGACACTTGGTTTTGGTGTTTTGGTTATTGGTTGATTTTTCATATTTGTTGTTACTGGAAAATAGGTCTACGTTATGGATCGGCAAGCATTATCTATTCCAAATCAGCACGACACATTATGAAGATGTTTTGTTTATTGGTTATTATTGTAAATGCATTGAGCCGACATAATGCATCACATATTGATTCATTTGTAATTGATTTAATTGAAATATTCTTAGTGAGCCGACCTACACATTTGGTCTTAGGTTTTGGTATAAATGTAAGATCTCATTTGTGAGATTAATATGAGGGTGGAAGAGGACTGTAATAAGGTATATGTGAATATAAGCAGAGCTATACACACAGACATCATTTGAAGATTCAAGGAAGGTATGTAGAAGGCAATCAAAGCTTAACTGGTACTGGATCCAGCATATGAAGATGCTATTTTGTGCAGTACATTAGCATTGGATTTAACCATCCAATTGTAGTTGGTGTGACTCTCATTTTGTGATTGAGTAGTGAGCTCCAGGCAGTTGGCCTTTCTGCATGTGCAAACCCCATATTATCCAAACATACTATCTGTAGTAGTATCATCTGATTGTGGGTAAGGTTTCCCACCATGGTTTTCCCACATATAGGGTTTCCATGTACAAATATATGTGTCATGTGTTGTGGATGTTATTCGTCCTTATCTTTCATGCATTAAACTTTATCGATATTGTAATTAATTATTAAACAGTCAACCGGCATAAAGTTTAGTTTACCAGTATTATGCATCAGTTTTGATTAAGTTATATTTTGGTTGAAATTAATAGTCAACTGATTCAACCCCCCCACTCTCAATTGCCTCTGGGTCCTAACATATGGTATCAGAGCTTAGTCCTCTTTTTGTAGAAGTTTAATAGCTTGAGGAGATTCTATGGCAACTAATTATTTCAAGAAGGACAGTCTAAACCTTGATGGAACTAACTATGGTATATGGAAGATCAGAATGGAGACACATCTGAATCGCATTGGAAAAGAGATATGGGAAGTTATAAAGAATGGCTATGTTGGTCCCACACAAAGTCAACCTAATCCACCAACCTTGGCTAAAGATCAGGAGAATGATGGTAAGGCAAGAGAAGCACTTTTGAGTGCATTGTCAGATCAGCAAATCATGGGATTATCAAATCGATCTACTGCTAAAGCTATTTGGGATAAATTGGAAACATTGAATGAAGGTGATACTACAGTCAAAATTACAAAACCGGAATGCTTCTGGGTCAGGTATGAAAATTTGAAAATGGAAGAAGATGAAAGGATTTCTGCTTTTATGGAAAGAGTAAATGAAATGGTTTTGGGTATACAACGTTGTGGAGGATCCTTAAGTGAAGATGAGATTGTTTCTAAAGTTTTAAGAGCATTGCCACCAGCATATAAAATGAAATTAACTACTATTAATGAATTGAGAAAAATGCCTAATGCATCAGTATCTAGAGATACTTTGGTTGGAAAACTTTCAGCTTTTGAACTTGAGGAATTTGCTCATGTTGCTACAATCAAGACAGATCTAGCTTTCAAGGCATAATCTACAACATCATCATCATTTGAAAAATATGATTGAAAAACACTTTATCCAAGAGAACTTAAAGACATCAGAAGAGATAATGAAGAATTGGAAGAGCTTGGAGCACTATTTGCAAGGAAAATGCCTAAAGGTCCAGTTGGAAGTAAGTATGAAGGTAAAGCACTATTTAAATGTTTTAATTGCAATAAAATTGGTCATATGGCATCTAGGTGTCCTAATAGACATGCAAGATTGAAAGAATAAGCTAAAAGAACATATAAGCCTGACCCTGAATATCAGAGATGCGGATTTAAGAAGAATAGAGATAAATCATGTTACTATGTTGATGAAAGAGTTACTGATGATTCTGATGAGGAACTAGCATACAATGGATGGGCTTTTGTTGCAATAACAAAAGATCAACTGGCATCTACTTTTCAACCGGTAGAGAAGGCCCTGGAATCTAAAACTGAAGAAAATGATGAATGGATCATTGATTCCAGATGTTCACATCATATGATTGGTGATAAAAGTAAATTCTTAAATTTTTTAAGAATACAATGGAGGTCTAGTAAGATTTGGGGATGATAAAGCTTGTTTGATCAAAGGAAAAGGCACTATATCTTTTGATGGTAAGCACAATACTAATATTGATTATTATGTTGAAGGTTTGAAGCATAATATTTTGACTGTTGGTCAATTAGTTGAAAAAGGATTCCAGTTAGAATTCAAAAATGGTAAATGCAAAACCATGAATAGAACTGGTTTGGAAATTGCAACCGGTAATCAGACTAGAGGTAATATATTTCATTTGAGTAAAAATGAGAAAGCATGCTTGATTGCACATATTGATGAAAGTTGGTTATGGCATAAGAGACTTTTTCATGTAAATTTTGATTGCATTGTGAAGATTAGTACAACTAATGCAATAAGGGATTTACCTAAGATTGTAAAACCTCACAATCCGGTATACAAGGAATTTCAATTTGGAAAGCAAGTTAGAACAAGTTTTAAGAGTATTCCAGATAAATCTAATAATGTTCTTGATTTAATTCATACTGATTTATGTGGGCTAGAAAGAACTAGAAGTCTACAAGGAGATAAATATTTTATGCTAATCATTGATGACTATTCTAGAATGTGTTGGGTTACTTTTCTCAGGGAGAAATTATAAGCTTTTGGGAAATTCAAACTATTCAAGGTAATGGTAGAGAATGAAACCGGTAAGAAAATCAAATGTTTAAGATGAAATCAAGGAGATCAATTCACATCTAAGGAATTTAATACATTCTATGAAGTGAATGGAATCAAAAGACAATTATCAACACCTCGGACACCCCAGCAGAATGGAGTTGCGGAAAGGAAGAACAGAACTATTTTGGATGCAGCTAGAAGCATGATATCAAAGCAAACCTACCTCATGTGTATTGGAGAGAAGCAGTAAATATAGCGGTTTACACATTCAACAAAGTTCACAGCAAAGGTGAAATTTGTAAGACCCCTCATGAACTATGGTTTTGTAATACTCCTACTCTCAAATATTTCAAAATATTTGGAAGCAAATGTTATATATGGAGACATGATTATATTGGTAAATTTGATCCTAGAAGTGATGAAGGAATATTTCTTGGTTATTCATCTCAGAGCAAGGCATATATATTTTTTAATAAAAGATTGTAAAAAATCATTGAGAGTGCAAATGTGAAGATTGATGAATAGTTTAGAAGTAATTCAAGGTCTATGGACTTTGAACCGGCAATAGAAATAATCACAAATAAACCTATATAGAGTGCTCCGGTACAAAATGTTGATCCAATCACACCAGAATCATCTGAGAATTCCATGGTGATTGAAGAATGGCAGCAAGTGAATACACCTAGGTATGTAAGATTGAATCACTCTGAAAGTCAGATAATTGGGAATAAGTATCAAGGAGTTATGACTAGAGGAAGACTAGAAAATGAAGAGGTATGTCTAATTTCTCAAATTAAACCAGCATCAGTTATTGAGGCATGTGAAGATAAACATTGGATTAAAGCTATGGAAGATGAATTGGAACAAATTGAAAAGAATAACACATGGACATTGGTTCTCCAGCCTAAAAACAAAAAAGTAATTCGAACTAAATGGGTATTCAGAAATAAACTTAATGAACATGGTAAGGTAATCAGAAATAAAGCAAGATTAGTGTGTAAGGGATATTCACGAAAAGAAGGAATTGATTATAATGAAACCTCTACATTGATAGCTAGAATTGAGGCAACCAGACTATTCATAGCTTTTGCAGCACACAAGAACTATAAAGTATGTCAAATGGATGTTAAATGTGCATTTCTGAATGGTGATCTTGAAGAGGCAGTTTACATTGAACAACCTAATGGATTTTCTTTGACAAATGACAAAGAAGTGATTTGCAGGTTAAGGAAAGCTTTATATGGATTAAAACAAGCTCCTAGAGCTTGGTATTCTAGATTGGACAAATATCTTTTGAAGCTTGGTTACACTAAAGGTAATGCTCACAACAACTTATATTACAAAGTGACTAATGATGACATCTTGCTTATTGAAGTTTTTGTTGATGATATCATTTTTGGAGGAGAAGATGGATTGTGTCAAGACTTTTCTAATAAGATGCAGGAAGAATTTGAAATGTCTATGATTTGGGAGATAAAATTCTTTATAGGATTGCAGATTTCAAAAACTGATAAAGGTATATTCATAAGTCAATCAAAGTACTTGAAAGAATTACTAAAGAAATTTGGTATGGAAAACTCTAAATTGGTAAGTACACATATGACTACAACTGATAAACTATCATTGAAGAATGAATCAGCACCTGTTAATCCGACAAGATACAAATCTATGATTGGAGGTTTACTATATTTAACACAAACAAGACCTAATATTATGAACAGAATATGTATTGTTTCAATATTTCAGAGTAATCCTAAAGAAAATCATGAATCAACAGTCAAAAGGATTTTCCAGTATCTACAAGGCACAACGAATCTTGGTTTATGGTATCTTAAAGATGAAAATTTTGATTTATGTGTATACATAGATGAAAATTTTGATTTATGTAGATGACAGAAAGAGAACCACCAGCGGAGCATTCTTTCTTGGTAGCAGATTGATTTCATGGTTGAGCAAGAAACAAAGTTGTACATATTTATCAATAGCAGAATCAGAATATGTTGAAGCAGCAACTAATTGTACCTGGGTATTATGGATTAAGAAAATGTTGAAGGACATAAAGGTTAAATGCAAAGAACCTTTAATCATTTACTGTGATAATATGGCAGCAATTGATATATCTAAGAATCTAGTATTTCTCTCTAAAACTAAACATGTTTCTATCAAATTCAATTTTTCGAAAGAGAATGTTGAAGCAAAAGAAGTGAAATTGGTTTATGTGAATACTAAAGAGCGGATTGCAAATATTTTTACTAAGCCTTTTTCTTAGGAAACTTTTGAATATCTTAGACAAAAACTTTGGGTTATACCCTCACTGGTATAAACTTAGACAATTGGGGCATGGCATCAGACCAACAGAATTAACAGAGAAATATTTTTCTGGCTTTGATGAGGAGAGCTACTTCTTAGGGGGAGTAGTTGGACAAATTGGATAAGTTGGTATTTTGTAATAATTTCTATGAACTCTTTGTTTCTAGTTTTTGTATTGCTTTGGCATTTGATGTCAAAGGGGGAGAGATATCTATGGAAAAAAACATTATCTTTTGGGGAGAGATTATTCCTAGAGGAGAGATGCATTATGTATTTTGATTTCTAGTAATTGATCTCTTTGGGAGATTGTTGGTTTTTGGTTTTTGGCATTTCAACTTTGGCACTTAGATGGTTTTTCCATCTCATGTTGCTATCAATGCCAAAGGGGGAGATTGTTGGTATTATGGATATGTTGCATTGGTTTTGTCATTGATGTCAACACTTGTCGACACTTATCAGCACTAGAGATCTTTGGTTATGTTCACCGTCATGTTCAGTGACTTATGCACTTTAACCGGTATCTGGTTCATCGACAGGTTATATTGTTCACCAGCACTGATGATGATCTGTTATCATCTAGACATTACTTGGTTATGTCGAACACATGGTTTGGACACTTGGTTTTGGTGTTTTGGTTATTGATCGAGTTTGCGTATTTGTTGTTAACGACAAATAGGTCTAGGTTATGGACTGGAAAATGTTATCTATTCCAAATCAACACGACATGTTATGAATATGTTTTGTTTATTGGTTATTATTTTAAATGCATTGAGCCAACATGACGCATCACATATTGATTCATTTGTAATTGATTTAATTGAAATATTCTTAGTGAGTTGACCTACACATTTGGTCTTAGGTTTTGGTATAAATGTAAGATATCATTTGTTAGATTAATATGAGGGTGGAAGAGGAATGTAATAAGGTATATGTGAATATAAGCAGAGCTATGCACATAGACATCATTTGAAGATTAAAGGAAGGTATGAAGAAGGCAATCAGAGCTTAACTGGTACTGAATCCAGCATATGAAGATGTTATTCTATGCAGTACATTATCCTTGGATTTAACCTTCAAATTATTCTCAGTGTGACTCTCATTTTGTGATTGAGCAGTGAGCTCTAGGCAGTTGGCCTTTCTGCATGTGCAAACCCCATATTGTCCAAACATACTATCTATAGTAGTATCATCTAATTGTGGGTAAGGTTTCCCACCACGATTTTTCCACTTATAAGGTTTCAATGTACAAATATATGTGTCATGTGTTGTGGATGTTATTTGTCTTTCTGTTTCATGCATTAAACTTTACCAATATTCTAATTAATTGTTAAACTGTCAACCGACATAAATTTTGGTTTACCGGTATTATGCATCAATTTTGATTAAGTTATATTTTGGTTGAAATTAATAGTCAGCTGATTCACCCCCCCCCCACTCTCAATTTTCTCTGGGTCCTAACATATGGTATCAGAGCTTAGTCCTCTTTTTGTAAAAGTTTAATAGCTTGAGAAGATTCTATGGCAACTAATTATTCCAGGAAGGACAGTCTAAACCTTGATGGAACTAACTATGGTATATGGAAGATCAGAATGGAGACACATATGAATCACATTGGAAAAGAGATATGGGAAGTTACAAAGAATGGCTATGTTGGTCCAACACAAAGTCAACCTAATCCACCAACCTTGGCTAAAGATCAGGAGAATGATGGTAAGGCAAGAGAAGCAATTTTGAGCACATTTTCAGATCAGCAAATGATGGGATTATCAGACCGATCTACTACTAAACCTATTTGGGATAAATTGGAAACATTGAATGAAGGTGATACCGTAGTCAAAATTGCAAAACTGGAATGCTTCCGGGTCAGGTATGAAAATTTGAAAATGGAAGAAGATGAAAGGATTTCTACTTTTATGGAAAGAGTAAATGAAATTATTTTGGGTATACAATGTTGTGGAGGATCCTTAAGTGAAGATGAGATTGTTTCTA